>NW_009200818.1:0-8669 GCF_000690835.1 Fulmarus glacialis | reverse complement strand
TTCTATGATTCTATGATTCTATGAAGTATTTAAATAATGCAGTCAGTGCAATTAAACTACTATGGCAATGCTGCAAAATGAAAAAATGCTTTCAAGTGCCATTTCCTACCCTACAGAAAATATTGAGAAAATTTAATATTAATTTCATATGCAATATGTCTTCTATTTTTAATTACTGTCTTGGGATACAGATAGGTCCATGTGAAAAGAGAGCTTTCCTACGTGTGCAGCTCTATTAGCCCTTACTCCTTCAGGAGGATTCTCAGTTGCTTGATGAAACTGTTCCCTTAGATCTGATCATCACCTACCTCAACAGAGTTCTTCTATGTTTTTCAAAATATTTACCTAAGAAAGCTGAAGAAGTTAGTGGTGTTCATTTTTTCTTCTGGAAATTATGCAGAAATTTTGCCCAAGCTATACTTGTTCATACAGAGAAGGATACGTACAAGACTTTTTCAGTGGCATCATGATGTTGCAAACCTGAATATGGCAGATATTGACTGTGTCCACCAGCAGAAAATCTGTGTACCCTATGAATTGTTCCATTCTTTAATGAGTTTCTTTTGTGCTAGGGAAGGCTCTTCTGTACCATTTTTGAATGAATTAGATACATAGATAATGACAGCAAAAACTTCCAGAAGTCACAAAATCACATCTGTGTCATCAGAGTTGTGGGATCACTTTAAAAACTGATTTTGGAAATGTTACTTGAGCTTACTTGTCTTGTTTTTTCAGGCTTCTGTACTTCAGCTTTCCTCTGCAACAATAATGTCTAGCAACTTAAATGAAACAAAGGTATTAAAATTATAATTTTTAATCCAAACCCACAGGCATTTCATAAGACTATTTGAGCCCGTGCAGAAGAGCAGTGGCATTTGTACCATTGCCACTACACCCAACGGGTAGGTCTACCTACATGAAGGGTAGCCTGACGACGCAGGTTAATATCTGGTTTATCTTGGCTGCTGAGCTAGCCTGAATTAAAAAATCTGATATCTGGCTGTACCAAACTGAGATAGCCTGTCTTAACCTTCTTTCATTAAGAAGTCATTTCACTTCATGTTTGTCAGAGGCAAACTAAGAACATAGTCAATTTATTAGCTCAGATGATTTGGATGACTTGATCATTTGTCTGAGCCCTGAGGCTGCTTAGTAAATATCCACAGTTTGTAATGTAGTACAGAACTGGTATACCCGAGCCAGATCAGATGCTGTGTAGATGCATTACATCGGTGTAGATGCACAGCATTATACAAGCTTAAGGAAAAAGCAGCCACAGATAGAGCCACAAATGAATTTTTCTGCTTCTCAGCTAACCAGAATCACAAGTGCTTTTTTTGGAACAGATTAACTGCCTCTATCTGCCTACATCACAGAAGAGTGACGAACTAAGCTGATTGCACAAAGAATTACAAAACAGCAGAAAGATTTACTTCAAAAAGTAGTTTTTCTGGATTTTAGTAAGGCTTTTGGTAGTGTCCCTCACAGCATCCTTCTGGACAATTTGTCCAACTGTGAGAATAACTGGTACATGGCCTACTGGGTGAAGAACTGGCTGAACAGCAGGGCTCAAAGTGTTGTAGTGAATGGGGCTACATCTGGCTGGCAACCGGTCATGAGCAGTGTTCCTCAGGGTTCAATTCTAGGGCCAGTTCTCTTCAGCATTTTTATCAATGATCTGGATGCAGGAGTTGAATGTACAATCAGCAAGTTTGCTGATGATACCAAACTGGGAGGTGCTGTTGACTGTCTTGAGGGACAAGAGGCCTTGCAGAGGGATTTAGATAGATTGCAGTATTGGGCAATCATTAATGGCATGAAATTTAACAAGTCCAAATGCCAGATTCTGCATCTGGGACGGAGTAACGCCGGGGACAAGTATAAATTGGGAGAAAGGTGGCTGGAGGGCAGCCCTGCAGAAAGGGATTTGGGGGTGCTGGTCAACAGCAAGCTCAATATAAGTCAGCAGTGTGCCCTGGCAGCCAAGAGGGCAAACTGCATCCTCGGATGCATCAAATGCAGCATGACCAGCTGGTCAAAAGAGGTGATTATCCCTCTGTATTTAGCACTGGTGCAGCCTCACCTTGAATACTGTGTGCAGTTCTGGGCCCTACAATTGAAGAAGGATGTTCAGGTACTTGAATGCATCCAGAGGAGGGCAACAAAGTTGGTGAAAGGGCTGGAAGGCATGTCCTATGAGGAGTGGCTAAGGACTTTGGATGTGTCTAGTTTGGACAAAAGGAGGCTGAGGGGTGACCTCATTGCTCTCCACAGCTTCCTGAGGAGGGGAAGTGGAGACGGAGGTGCTGATCTCTTCTCCCTGGTACCCCGTGATAGGACGCATGGAAATGGTTCAAAACTGCATCAGGGTAGGTTTAGACTGAATATTAGGAAGCATTTCTTTACTGAGAGGGTGGTCAAACACTGGAACAGGCTTCCTAGAGAAGTGGTCGATGCCCCATGCCTGCCAGTGTTTAAGAGGCATTTGGGCAATGCCCTTAATATCATGCTTTAACTTTTGGTCAGCCCTGAAATGGTCAGGCAGTTGGACTAGGTGATCATTTTAGGTCCTTTCCAGCTGAACTAACGTATTCTGTTCCGTTCTGTTCTGTTCTGTTCTATTCTATTCTATGCTATGCTATGCTATTCTACTCTACTCTACTCTGCTCTGCTCTACTCTACTCTACTCCTATTCTGTTCTGTTCTGTTCTATTCTAATTATTCATCACTCACAGGGCCAGCATCTATGCCTTGTCTGCAAGAAATTAGAAAGGAGCTCAAGGCAAACAACAGAAGACAGAAAGCCTCTTGAAGGAGAATGAGAGGATGAAATAGTTTTTAAGGAGAAAAATTAATATTTAGGCTGATAGAAGACTATAGGAACATGCTTTTAGTAGAGGAAGCTACTAAGAAAATAAACTTTGGAGAAAAGGAAGGAGACAGTGGAAATTTGGGAGAGAAAGGAAAAAAGAGCAATGTGTACAGAACAGAGGCATTTATATCCTTGAAGTACAGAAATAAATTGTAGCCCAAGGTCTAAGGTTGGAACCCTTGATAATAGTGCTATTATAAAGATATGAATCTTTATCTTGTTCTTCCTGTGACACACCAATCCACACATCCATATCTATATATTTCAGCTTTGTTTGCAAACATACCCCACTAGATCCAAACCTCATATCCACAAAATAAGAAAATATGTATTTCCTTTCCCAGAAATTCCTCCCACAATTTTTGGTCTAGTTTAGTGTTGCTTTGATTTTCCTGCATAGATCGCAATGTGTTATTTTTTCTTATGTTTGTTTAAAATATGTTCATATTATTATCAACTAAGACTTTGTTTGCAGTCTTGTCAAAAGCTGGAGATTGTTGCTTGCAAATCTTGAAAGGACAAATTATCTGTGTTATTTATATAGAAAGCTTTAGCACATTATTACAAATCAATGGTGTTACTGTTTTTCCCTTAACATTCTAGCTGCAGCATTTATTGTTTTGGTATTTCTTGACTCTTATTTTAGGGTTCCAGAATTCATTCATTCAGTGGCATAGCTATTGGCACTAGAAACTTAACTCACTTGCATAAAGGCTTCCTTTTGGCTTACTTGTAATTTGCAAATGAGCATCATGCTACACAGTTTAAGATAGATCCTAAGTATGCATTTCTACATTTCCACATTTGGGATAGTTTTTTAGTCAGTTCTGTTCCTCAGTAAATCTATGACACATTGCTTTAGTTTTCCATCCTGATCATTGCCATTTTCTGAAGCAACCTTAACTGAATTGCATTTTTTTTTTTATTTTAGTCACAGAAAGTTTAATAGAAGTCTCACTTTCTCTGCTGAGTCATACAACACATATTTTTTGCAAAGATTGAGGAATAAAAAAGAAAAATAAATGTACAGCATAACAAAATATTCTGTCTGTTATTGGAAGTTCCTCCTCTGTTTTCAAAAGTGCAATGAACACAGAATGTGTTTCTGGGATGCAGAAAAGGGAAATGATCAACAAGAGATTTCTAAGGCATGAACAAAATAAGAAAACAAACCTATCTACAAAAACAAAATTGAATTTAATAAGTAATGAAAACCCCTTGAATCTTGCTTTTCAATGAAACTAAGGAATTGCACATAAAGACTTTGTTTAGAACTTAGAATGTTAGACCTCTTCCTTGTGAAGAATTCTGATTTTGAAATATTCAGATCTAAACCACTTCCAAATTGTTTCTGTAGCCTAGGTCTTCTCAAGCTTTGTCGTGCCATGTTCCCACATCTGCTGAAATACAATTTAGCAGTCTAATACAGTCCTTGGTAAAGTCATCTTCTAGGAATATGAAGTAGCCAAGTCAAATTTAAGGAAGCCAAGGACCACCTTTTTTTTTTTATGAGGTCTCTGGTAAAAAACAACAAGAAATTTGTTTTTGTAAATCTTTCACAAATTTTTAGAAATATGTGTTCTGTCTGGTTTTCTTCCTAGCTATTTGACAGCTTTCCTGAAAACTAGTTTCTTAGGAAATGCCGATTTGTGCCATTTTATCATCCCAATCTCTTTTGTTTCTCTTAAGGCTCTGTGACTCTCAAAAGAGTTGTCTATTTGTTATATTTCCATACTAACTTGCTGCTATTGTTTTTACTCATTCTAGCTGATAGTACAAGCGTCAGAGATCATTCCGTTCAACCATTACATAGAAATAAAATAGTGGGTCAAATATGTGTCAAATCTGAGGCTAAACTGTGTGGAGGCTTGGTGTCAGCTCTAGATGGTTTACAATACTGTGAAGACTACTGGTTAGTTTTGTAGATATAAAGAATTCTAAACAACAGCCTCTCTTTGATGGTAGTTGCAAATTTTCCTATTCTCTAACAAAGCTAGTTGAATGAAGTAGAAAAGCTTCCTAGTTTCTATAGAAATGGAAGAAGTAATCAGTATAACTGCTTCTGTATAAGTTTTGTTTCTTTTAGCCACATTCTGCTCTCTTGCAATACACATGAGGTCTGGTAATCTTCTCTGACAATACCAATTATTCCAGCTTATTGGGTTGTTTATAGAAACAATAACAAAAGCTGTTTCTAGAATGTAATTTGGCAGAATATTTAATTATCAAAATAATTGTGCAAGAATGTTCATTATGTACTTATGAGACATAAGGCCATATCTGGAATATTTCTCAGCTTACATAACCTATTCTTCCCAAAGTAGAAAGTACACACAAAAATTTGTATTATATAAATATGTCAAAGATCTTAATGACATGTAATAATAATAAACCAGTCTATGGTGTATCTGTTATTGCAGGTTGCACTTTAGAGAATTTTTTAGTTTGTTCCTATTATTTGTAATAGAAAAGTCATCCTTTCCATTAAAACAAACAAAAAAATCATAACAGAACAGCTCACCATAGCGATAGGTTTAACATGCTAGGTTAAGAATACACTTGAGTCAAATCCAAACTCGTCTATGTTAACGTCTGTTAATTTAGATCTTTATTTGAAAAGTAGATTCTTAATATAATTAGAAATGTGTCAGTGCAAAACAGTTTCAGATTAAAATTTCACAAGACAAGCTGAATATGCCAGTTAGAATATATAAAGGGATATATCTTGAGAAGTTACTCTATTTTCTTTAAGTGAAAATTCCTACATAGCTGGATATGTTGAAAAAATGAGACAAATGGCAAATATACTTTGTTATTATTGTTTTCTGAAAATTCTGATCTAGATCACAACCCTACTATTCTAAGTAAACTCCAAATAAACATTAAGAAATAGTCTTTGTTTCAACAGGTCATAATGTAGTCAACAACACGGAAAAAAAAAGAACCAGAGAAAAAGCATTGTTACTCACGAGATTAAAGAGAATTAGTGATTCACATTCCACAGAAGTCCTGGAGAAGTTAATAGAAATATCATTTTATTCCTGAAAGGGATTCAAGCTTGTAATTAGCTATAATTTATACCCATGTAAAAGGAGAAAAATAATCAGCCTTCTGTACATACTAAGAAAAAATATCGCATCTATTTTTTTTTGCACTCTTGTCTCCAGATATTTTTCTCAAAACAAGACTATTTCCTTTTGTAGAAGTTAAAAAGTATTATTCCAAAGCCAATTTGACTTCCTCATATACTTTTTCCTTTTTTTTCATTTGCATGACAACCGTAGGGTTATGAGAAGTAACAAGATGAAACAAGCCAGGACACTGAAGCAGTCTTGCCTCACACAATAAAATATTGATGGAGAGCAGATTCCCTACTCAGGGAGAGTTTCCATCAGATAATTATAGGTCGATTACCCAGATGTTCAGATTTAACTCAGAGAGTTTGATTTTAAACCATTCAAGCTTAAAGATTAAAAGCCCATTTTACCTGGATTGTTGTTTACTGTCATGCTATCCTCTCTTTGTAATATTTGCAGGACTGGAGTACATGGGTGCTGGCAAAATTTGGACCAGAATGCTCTGGCAAATCCAAGCACAAAGCCAAAAGAAGAAAGTCCGTTCAGAAATCTCTGCTTCTTTAAGGTTTACATAAATTTTTCAAGAGTTTCAGGTTTTTTGTTTGTTTGTTTATTTGTTTGAGATTAGACCGCAGTAGAAATTTTGTTCTTATTTATTTTGGATTTGGGGTAGAAAGCTGATAGACCTTTTTCTCTGGAAGATATACTGAACTCACAGCCATGTTATGTGTGCCAAAGAAAAAGGGAACATTTGTGGGTGTGTATATATGCTTATATATACATACACATGTACATACACATACATATATACACATGTATGTATATATGTAAGATCTGTAGACACATGTATAGATATATTGGTATTCGTCTGTGTGTATAGATACATGTAAAGTGAGGGAAACACAGTTTCAGTGTGAATAATAAAACATGTTATAAATATTGAGAAAACAAGTCAGCTGTATAGTATTTCTCGTTATCTTCACCATTCAATGCATAATTCTAACATGTATTTCTGCATAGTGTCAAAGGTCTACCCTGAATACAGAATTACTATTTTATTCATGAGGTTCTCTTTTAGTGTCATACTATATGAGGTTTTGCCATATCCTTCCCAAGAGGTGAAATACTTACTGCAGATACAGAAACTGCACAACCCTTTTGCAAACTCACTGTGACAGTGAGGATTAGTCTTCATGACGGTCTCATTCCCATGTCTTTATTTATTCTCCAAACTGCCAGTTGCACAAATCATTGGCTCTACCCATTGGTTTTGTTTGCTGTGTCTTGTTCAGGAAGATCTCTCTTAGGTGGGATAAACCATCCAGAAAAACATAGTAACATAGTTACAAATTGCAAAAGTTCTATTTTAGGTGACTTAACTGTTCAGGATCCTGTGACAGATCTTTATCTTTCTATGTGATTTTAACAACTGACCAAACTACTCTATCAATCCTCTTCATCAATAGGACTGGGGAGAAAATATGACGAAAATCTCATGGGTTGAGATGACGACAGGGAGGTCACTCAGCAATTACCATCATGGGCAAAACAGACTATACTTGGGGAAAGTTAATTTAATTTATTACCAATTAATAAGAGAGTAGGATAATGAAAAGTAAGAACAAACCTAAAAGCATTTTCCCCCCAACCCTCCCATCTTCTCAGGCTCAGCTTCACTCTTGACTTCTCTACCTCCTTCCCCCAAGTGGTGCAGGGGACAGGGGATGGGGGTTGCTTTCATAACTTTCATATCAGTTCATAATGCTTTCTCCCTGCTGCTCCTTCCTCCTCATGCTCTTCCCCTGCTCCAGCATGGGGTCCCTCCCATGGGAGACAGTCCTTCATGAACTTCTCAAACGTGGGTCTTTCCCACAGGCTGCGGTTCTTCAAGAACTGCTCCAGCATGGGTCCTTTCCACAGGGTTCAGTCAGTCAGGAATAGACTGCTCCAGTGTAGCCCCCCAGTGGGGTCACAGGTCTTGCCAGGAACCTGCTCCAGCGAGGGCTCTCCATGAGGTAACAGCTTCCTTTGGGGCACATCCACCTGCTTCAGCAGGGGGTCCTCTGTGGGCTTCAGTGTGGCTATCTGCTTCACTCTGGATCTCCATGGGCTGCAGGAGGACAACCTGTGTCACCAGGCCTTCGGGCTGCAGGGGACTCTCTGCTCCGGCGCCTGGAGCACCTCCTCCCCCTCCTTCTTCACTGACCTTGGTGTCTGCAGGGTTGTTTCTTTCACATATTCTCACTCCTCTCTGCCAGCTGCTGTTGCACTGTATTTTTTTATCCTTTTTTTAAATATGATATCACTCAGGTGCTACCAACATCACTGATTGGCTCAGCTTTGGCCAGCAGTGGTTCCGTTTTGGAGCTGGCTGGAACTGGCTCTGTCTGACATGGGGGAAGATTCTGGTGTCTTCTCACAGAAGCCATGCCTGCAGCCCCACCGCTACCAAAACCTTGCCCCACATAAACCCAACAGACAACCAAACACCTATCCTTCCTTTCAATCACTGCCCTTTCCCAGTGGATGGGGGGAATAAAATTGAAGGAAGGCAAAAAATCTTGTGGATCAAGATAATGATTGTTTAACAAGAAAAGCAAAACCACTTTCCTGGAACACAGAGTCTCAGCATGTGTAACAGTTTATTGGGAAGACAAATGCAAAACATCCCTCCTTCCTCTTCTTTTGACAGACCTTTTATTGCTGAGCATGACATCATA
>NW_009200817.1:0-1501 GCF_000690835.1 Fulmarus glacialis | reverse complement strand
GGGGGGCTGTGATGGGGGGGCTCCCCCCGGCCCCCCCAACCCGGAGCCCTCTCTCTCTCCCCAGAGCTCCGGAGCCGAGGGCGGAGGGACCCATCCCGCGGGCTCAGGTAGGGGCGGCGGCCTCACGCGTGTCACACGCATGTCACACGTGTGTCCTGGTCCTCTGTACATGTCACACGTGTGTGTCTTCTGCATGCGTGTCCTGGGCTGTTCAAGCCACCTGCACGTGTGTTCCTTGTGTGTCCTCGCCCTGCACACACGTGTCCCAGCCCTCTGCACATGTATGTGCCCGGTGTGTCCTCCCCCTGCACACACGTGTCCCAGCCCTCTGCACATGTATGTGCCCGGTGTGTCCTCCCCCTGCACACACGTGTCCCAGCCCTCTGCACATGTATGTGCCCGGTGTGTCCTCCCCCTGCACACACGTGTCCCAGCCCTCTGCACATGTATGTGCCCGGTGTGTCCTCCCCCTGCACACACGTGTCCCAGCCCTCTGCACATGTATGTGCCCGGTGTGTCCTCCCCCTGCACACACGTGTCCCAGCCCTCTGCACATGTATGTGCCCGGTGTGTCCTCCCCCTGCACACACGTGTCCCAGCCCTCTGCACATGTATGTGCCCGGTGTGTCCTCCCCCTGCACACACGTGTCCCAGCCCTCTGCACATGTATGTGCCCGGTGTGTCCTCCCCCTGCACACACGTGTCCCAGCCCTCTGCACATGTATGTGCCCGGTGTGTCCTCCCCCTGCACACACGTGTCCCAGCCCTCTGCACATGTATGTGCCCGGTGTGTCCTCAGCCTGCACACACATGTCCCAGCCCTGTGTGTCCTCACCTTGTGCACACATGTCCCAGCCCACTGCACACGTATGTGCCCTGTATGTCCTCGCTCTGTGCACACGTGTCCCAGCCCTGTGTGTCCTCACCCTGCACACGTGTCCCAGCCCTCTGCACACGTGTTCCCTGTGTGTCCTTGCCCTGCACACGTGTCCTAGCCCTCTGCACGTGTACGTGCCCTGTGTGTCCTCGCTCTGTGCACGCGTGTCCCAGCCCTGTGTGTCCTTGCCCTGGGCACATGTGTCCAGTCCTCTGCACATGTATGTGCCCGGTGTGTCCTCAGCCTGCTCACACGTGTCCCAGCCCTCTGCACACGTATGTGCCCGGTGTGTCCTCAGCCTGCACACACGTGTCCCAGCCCTCTGCACACGTATGTGCCCGGTGTGTCCTCAGCCTGCACACACGTGTCCCAGCCCTCTGCACACGTATGTGCCCGGTGTGTCCTCAGCCTGCACACACGTGTCCCAGCCCTCTGCACACGTATGTGCCCGGTGTGTCCTCAGCCTGCACACACGTGTCCCAGCCCTCTGCACATGTATGTGCCCTCTGTGTCCTCAGCCTGCACACGTGTCCCACCCCACTGCACACGTATGTGCCTTCGTGCACACGCGTGTCCCCTGTGTGTCCAGCCCTCCGCACACGCGTGTTGCGTGCGGCACCGCCC
>NW_009200816.1:0-4849 GCF_000690835.1 Fulmarus glacialis | reverse complement strand
TGATTCCCCATGCTACGTGCGTTTGCATAGAGGCATTTAAGTTGGGCCCCTGATGAAGCTGTCTTACTGGCTGGAGTTCCTCTGGCTGCTCTTCAGGAGCTCTCCTGCTGACCTGTGATCCTTCTCCAGGCTCTGGGCATCTATTGCTGGCACTGGTATCAAACTGGTAGGAATGGGATGGATTGAGGTTCCCCTCCCCCAGCAACTTTAGTTTAAAGCCCTCTTCACCAGCTTGGCAAGCCTATGATCAAAGATGGTCTTCCCCTTCTCTGACAGATGGACCCCATCAGCCCCCAGTAGACCAGGTTTCTCAAAGTGAGTCCTATGGTCTAAATAGCCGAACCCCTGGCTGTGGCACCGGTCCCGTAAACATTTGTTGATTCGCCAGATCCGACTGGCCCTTTTAAACCCCTTCCCTTTGACTGGGAGGACTGATGAGAAAACTACCAGCGTTCCACAGTCCTTTACCATGCTCCCAGGGATCTGTAATCCTTCTTGATAGTCCTCAGACTGCTCCTGGCTGTATCACTGGTGTCCACGTGAAACAACAGCAATGGACAATAGTCAGTGGATTGTATGAGGCTTGGTAGCCTCTCAGTGACATCCCTGATACGAGCCCCTGGTAAGCAGCGCACCTCTCTAGCGAGTGCGTCAGGTTGGCAAATGGGTGCCTCCATACCTCTCAGAAGAGAGTTGCCTGCTACTATCACCTGTCGCCTTTTCTTAGTTGTGCTGGTTGTTATACGTGGGGCAGATTGGGCTGCCTTAGTCAGCTCCAGCGTCTCTCCCAGTGTGATGGGTCTTTCCTCTTCAGTCTGCAGAGTGGAGAAGCGGTTCTGCAAGGGCACCTCAGGCTTCGGGGAAGTCTCTTCCTCCTGCTGGTCCTTGCCATTGCAACCATCCATACTTCTGCATTATCGGCCCCCCTCCCTTTTGCGTGTGCCGGTGGGGGAGTTTTTGGCTGTTTAGCTGTGGGTCCACTGCAGACTGCGCTTGGAACCAGCTCTCTAACTCCTTCTCTGCCTCCCTGATGTTACACAGCCTTCTCACCGCCTCCTGCAGCTCAGCCACCTGCTGCAGGAGGTCCTCCACCTGGGCACACCTTTTGCAGGCAGGTCTGCCGCCTGTCCCTGCCCCACGAGGGGGTGTAGGCACTTCCTACAGTCTGAGGTCTGCACTGCGGCCTCTCCTTTCAGCAGCTCTGTTTGCGTGGAGGCATCAGCCACCGCTGGGGTAGATGGTGGAGACCCCTCAGCTGGCGCTGTGGCCTTCAGTCTCAGACGAGTGCCTGCTATTCTGCCTTGAGGGTTAGGTAGGATGAGTGCCCTTGCCCTGTGCAGATGGTCACAGAACAGTGCCCAGTTGCTGGGTTCTGTGTACACCAAGTCTCCCACTCGGCCCATGGAATGCCCCTCCTTCGAAGAGGCGCCCTCCCTGCGCGCCCTCCTGTGCGAACTCCCACACAAACTGACATGCTTGAGATTCCTGCCTTGCTGCTGGGAAGATCAGCTACACTTGTGTGAATCCCTGGTATACAGGCGAAAACAGCAGGTTCAGTGATCCTCTAGCAAGGACTGAGCTCTGCTGTGCCTGCGTTCCCGCTTGTGTGCCTCTGCCCGGGTGCCGCTTTGGGGATCCTCCCGGTTCGTGAGGTAATGAAAACAAATTTAGTCTTTGCATTTCATCCGTGGTTTTGTGGTTGCCCCTGCGTCCTGCCTGTGTCAGCTCACACACTGTCATTCATAATTAAAACTAAAAAATACTCTTCAATCACCAATAAAACAAAGGCTTGAGAAAACAGATGGGCTTTGCAACATTCTTGAAAGTTGATATTCTGACTATCAGACCAATGGAGACAACAAATTCCAGCGCTGAAGGTCTTTCACTGTGTATGCCCTCTTAGCATTCTCCAGATATTTTAATTGACTGACTTTTAGATGGACTACCTCAGCTGCTATCATCTACCAGGGGAGTTCAGGCTGTCATCTGGGTACCTAGGAGCTTTCTGAAGATCAGGCAGTGTTATTATAAGTTGGAGTTTTTTTTAAGATATGTAGGCAAGCTAGCAACCTGTTTTCCTCCTCTGAACCTCCATCTGATTTCTGTTTTTTTTTTCCTCTTGTTAAAGGCTGTCTTAGAATTTAAACAACTACTCTGTTTTTATCTGCTATCTGTAAACTAAGTCTGATCCCTAAGAAGCACAAACTCCTTTCATTCATCATCGGCGTGTGTTAAATTCACAAGTCTTCCCTGCATAATCAACATCTCAATTACCTTTTAAAAAACACTGTGAAAAATAAATCTGATAAAAGGACTGGAAGCCATCTCATAATTTCTTAGAAAAAACTGGAGTCTAGCCACCACATGTCTAATAGGTATTAGTTTGAGACAGGATCTTATTGATGCAGGACACTAATCTTTCTTTTCCCTTTTCTGACAGATCAAAAAAAGTAAATACCTAAGCAGTTAGGTATTTAAATTTATCCCATGGAACTAGGTATTGTGGTACACCAGATCATTTCTAGTCTACTGCAATATTCCATGTAATGCTAACTAGTAGAAACATACATCTAAGAAACCAAAAGTTATTAAAATCGCATTCAAATAATTAATTTTGCTGAGAAAACAAAGTTGTTAGCTGGTATCTCATTTATACATTAATGGTAAATCTTCATTTGTTGTTAAGCTTATTAACATTTTCAAAATAGAAAATTTGCACGTCACAAATTAACTTACAGAGTTCTTTTCTACTGTGGGTATTTGGAACATTTATTTTTGAAAAATGGAATGGGTTTTTTTGACATTTTCACAGCATTCCATGACCCTTTGCTAAAACATTAAAACTCACTGTATAATTTTATTCCTCCTCAACAATTCTGTATTTTCACTGAAAATTATCCTTCTCGCATTTTGGATTTTTTTATATTATGTAAATTGCTTATTTTTGTGATTGGGATTGGGAATTCTTGTTCAAAGAATGTTCAGTGTTACTGCGATATAAGTAATAAATATCTAGTATTTTCCACAGAATTTTAGGAAGGGACTCCAAGGTGGTCAACCAGTCATCTCTTCATCCCAAAGCAAGATGAATGGATCTAAATGACTCCTCTCATATGCTCCTCTTGCAAATTATCTAATCATATGTCTCCTCAGACAACCTATTCTACTACCGCTATGGCTATCAGAAAATATTTTTCTAGTATCAAAGCTAAATCTAAGCCTCAAATAATTTGAGGACAGTTAGGGGCTTCCTGGGGCAGATACAACTTTTATGTGTTTAGTTGTCTTCTGTTGATGTTTGTTCCATGAACTTCTCCAGTGTCACTATGTCAGTTTTCAGCAATCATCACATCATTTGGCAAGAACTGCAGTTGTACTATCTCTTTTGTTTGCTTCTGAAACTAATTGTCACCAGCTTCGTTCAGTGTCCCCTTGCCTGACCACAGAGAGTGAACAATAGATTCCCATCTCCTCTCTCCATGCCACTCATCATTTTTCCACTTCTACTATATGCTCTCCAGTGTTTCTTTTCCAGATAGCAGAGTTCCAACTCAGTTGCCACTTACACAGAAGCCAATCTGTATCTCGATTGTTCTTCTTGTCCTTTCTGAACCTTTTCCAATTCTTAGATCTCTTTTCTCCAATTTATCCTTCCAGGTCAGAGTCTTTGGAACATGTTATGTCATTATCTCACTGAAACATTGTACAGAATGTAACAATGGAACCATTACACAGAATCAGATCACGACAGATCCCTGTGGATTCCCACACACTTCCTTGCATTTGGAAGTAGATCGTTAGTAACAACTTGTTGGGGTATGATTATCCCACCATTTTTACTTTCTCACTTTACAGCATTTTCATGTGACCCATACTTCCCTGGCTTGCCAAGATTACATTCAGTAACATCTGAAGCATCATTAAAGCCAAAATACCTGACATTGAATGCTTCTTTACACTTGACAACATGCATTATCCTGCCAGAAGAAACGAATTGACAGGCTCACTCTGGCAGTTGTTTCCTTGTTGACTTTTAAATATCTACATTCTTCGTTCTGGCACTTCTGCTGGAATTTAAGTTACATGGACTTGCTGATAAATCCCTGGGTTTTCCTCCTCCACACTGGCAGGTACTTTGCCTGTTCTTTTTGAACCCCACCTGTCCTCCATGAATCCATTTCAACTAGTCTTAACAAGTCTTAAGAAGGAGTTCATGAGGTGCAGCTGACTTGAGAGCACCTACCTGATCTTTCCTTAGTCTGTTCTCAGTGTAACAATTTCTCCTTGTATTCAAGTGCTTTATCTGCTTTGTTGTAGTTGGGAGTGACAACTGAAACACAGAAAGACTTGACAAATAGTTTATGAACATTTGTTCTTTGCTTCTCATGTCTTACTCTACATATTATTACTATTATCAAATGCTGTTTATATTTTTTTAGGTTACAGGCCTAAATCTTCCTTTTCCTATGCTTACTTTGAAAGTGCTAGTAAAGTCAATCACACTTTTCATCCTTACTATGCGCTTCCTTCTTCATTTTCATAACTCCTCAGGTTTAAAGCTCTGAGAGTTTGGCTGGTGAAAACCCATTTCCCCCCAGCCTAGGACTTCTCTGAAGAGCCTGGGTGCAATTTCAGGTCATGGATTGCAGCGCAGCTGCCCCGTCCTGCTCAGGTGCGTTTGCCAGGCGCCATTACCTCCTGTAGCTCTGGGGAAGCAAAGGCCCTGAGGCCGCACTGGCAGGATTGCTCAGTAGAGGCAATTTCAAAAGGCAGTGATTTTTTTTCAAAAACTGCTACAAGCAGATGTTTAAATATCCATATTCCACAGGTTTTGAAAGTGTATCCCCCC
>NW_009200815.1:0-76395 GCF_000690835.1 Fulmarus glacialis | reverse complement strand
CTTCCAGCTCAGGGGGCTGGTACCCGGAGAACAACTGGTCTTGCTGTAAAAGACTGAGGCAAAGAAGGCATTAAGTAGCTCAGTCTTTTCCTCATCCTTTGTCACCACGTTTCCCCCTGCATCCAATAAAGGATGGAGATTCTCCTTAGCCCTTTTTTTGTTGCTAGTGTATTTATAGAAACATTTTTTATTCTCTTGTATGGCAGTAGCCAGATTAAATTCTAGTTGGGCTTTGGCCATTCTAATTTTCTCACTGCATAACCTCACACCATCCTTGTAGTCCTCCTCATTTAAAAAAGAACTCAGGTACTGAGAATCTGATAAACTAGTATGATATTTTGGCATATTCACCTTTAATGCCAACATAGAGACAATACTGGTGAAGCAAGAAATGGAGAAGTAGGGAGGCCAGTAAATATGAATTCAGCTCCTATCCTTGCCATGGTTGTTCTGAATGTCTTCAGCTCAGTGTGTTCAGATGAGATTTGGTGATGGCAATTATGAAAGAATAAAACAGGAAGGAAAAAATAAAGGTAAACTTGCATAAAAAATTGATCTTATCCTTGTGTAGATGGTTTTGGGTGATAGAGGCGATGCTCCTCATTTTTAAGAATGCATTTTATGAAGTTAAGATGTCTTATATTCTCCTGGGTGTTGACTTTCCCTTGGTGGCAGAGAGAGGCTGCAGATGTTGGCAAGATTTATAAGATTCGCATAGGCCATGATGGGAAAGGCATTGGGGATGGCTGGTTTCTGGAAAATGTAACGCTGAAGCGGCTTGCCACGAAGACAAAGGAGTCTGATAAAAAGAAGAAGAAGAAAAAGAAGAAGTCTGATGAGGAGGAAGAAGAGGAAACCAAGGTGGAAGAAATAATGGATGTCTATACGTTTGTGGCACACCGCTGGTTGGCTAAAGACGAAGGAGATAAGGAGCTTGTGGTGGAGCTGGTGCCTGATGGAGAATCTGCCCTGGAGGGTAAATATCAGAGGGAATCTACATGTGTGTGTGGATACGGCAGTTGCATGAGGGTCGATAATCACACTGTGGTGCTTTGCAGGACCATTCATGGCCCCCCAGCCATCCCATTACCCGAGGTCCCCGGTGTAGGTTACACTGTGAGTTGGTTGACCAGCTCTGGGGAGGAAGAGGACAGTGGTTAAACTCAGGCAGAGGATGGAGGAGACAGCCTGAAATGGGAGTATCCTAAAGGACTATAGGATTCTCCAAGGCTTGTCTGGAGAACTTGGGTCGCGAGTTCCACAAGTTACCACTGTGGCTAGGAGTTTAGCAAGCTTTAACTATTTATTTCGTTAATGACAAGGGCTAGAGAAAGATGGAGCCCCTCATGTTTTAAGTCACATGCAAGCAATTTAACAAACTCCAGACAAAACCTTTCTAAAAGCTGACTGTAGTGGCATTTTTGGGCTACCCACTTTCATGGTGAGCCACAGATCTGATGAAATATGCCTATTTTGGGGCTCTTCCTGATCTCCCTTTGCAATTTTACTTGCAGAGAATACTTACGAAGTCCATGTTCTCACTGGGAATGTGTGGGGGGCTGGGACGGATTCTAATGTCTTCTTGAGCATCTATGGCGTAGGAAGAGGAGACACGGGTGAGCGCCAGCTGAAACGGTCGAATAACCTCAACAAGTTTGAAAAGGGCCAGGTAATGCATGAACTCAAGCAAGCAGAAGGCTGGCAGAGATCTCTCAGTTATGCTGGCCATTCATTACAGTCTCTTCTCTGCAAGGCTTGCCTTCTTTCAGCTTAAAGCTCAGATGTGTTTTATTTCTTAAATATATTATTTAAAGCAAAATGCCTCAAAACATTTTCCAGGGGGAATTCATTTAAATAATAAGCTGAACACCAATTCTACGTTGGAGCCACCTTTTGCATCTGCTTTCTGTAAGCATTCTGGTAATAATGTTTCCTGCCAGGAATACTTGAAAACCACAAACTTTGAATTAATATTGGAGAGCATTTGTGAGGCAGTTCAAGTATGTCAGTATTTAGGTTGCAAATACAATTCTAAATGTTCTACTCCGCCAGTCAGGGAATAAAAGCAATATCACACGGTGTGCTATAATTACATTATAATCTAATCCAATTAAACATCATCTCTTGTAGATTGAATATTTGCCATAAAAATGTTTATGAACAATTCACAAGCTACTATTATAGCCACGAATTGTACAAGGAATAATTTTGAATAACGAAAAATTATGGAAACAGTAAGCAGCTGTGGAAAACCTGAAATCGGAAAAAAGAGCCTAAGGTTGCTAAATAAGCTGTTACCTGTGATTTATGAGCTTCGCACCGGTGAAACTGCAACCTGCACATGGTCCTTCATTCAGTGGGAAGAGCTCCAAGCTGCAAATGTAACGTGCTCTTCTCTTGGGAGTAGAAATCCCAAGTCTACCAACAAGTTAATCACGTAAAGATGTTTAAAGTATTATGATAACAAGGTCCATCCTGTCACACTAATACAGCTAATAAATGAACCTCATGGTTGTAATAAATGACAAAAGGAAAAAATTCTGTGGTTTGAAATAAAGCACATGGAGGTGCACAGGAGAGTTTCCGTGGAGTCAATACACTTGTGTCCAGTTCCAAATTCAATCTGGGGGAAAATGCTAAGCCTGAAATGAATGAGATTTAGCAGAGATGAGTTAAACTTAGAGGAAGCTGAAATGGGGATGAGTTAAAGAAAGGAGCGAAGGGTTGTGCAGCTCCGTGGCTGTTACTGCCTTGTAGGAGCCAAGCATGAGTGTAACGGGAGAGCTCACAGCTCTGCAGTTATTTTAGTACTTCTACCCTAAGAATACAAGGAAGGCTTACAGCCACCTTTTGTTTTAAAGTGAAAAAAATTACTCTGGCCCAGTTACTGCCTCTCTTTCCCCCTTTCTGGGAAACACAGTCATTTACCTCTTGCCTCCTGTGCAGGTGGATGTGTTCACCATCAAAGCCATTGATCTGGGTGAGCTGAAGAAGCTGCGGATCCGCCACGATAACTCTGGTGCTAGCCCAAGCTGGTTCCTGGAGAGGGTAGAGATTGTTGACCTCAAGGAGAGCACCACGTGAGCAGCCTGTCGCACCCTTTTCATACAGTCAGAGAAGGGGGCACGTTCTCAGGAGCCTGCAGAACCACGGGAAGGCAGAGGAGATGCACGAAGGGCATCGTTGTAGCTCCTCACCAACTCGCAGGGAGCAGGCATCCTTTGGGAGCCTTGTGATGATTGTGCTGTTATACTGAGTGTGGGGCCATTCTGGGGTACCTCTGCGTGGGGTTTTGCTGTCCCAGCATCTCTGCAGTTTGGGAACCAGCAGTGTTTGGAAGGAAACCTCAGCTTTTCTCTGTTTCTTCTGGGAGGGACTCTCCCTCCTGAAGAGGTCCCCTTGCAGAGCCTGCGCTCATGTGCTCCCTTTCCAGGCTCCACTCTGGAAGTCCCTGACCTCACGCTTCATTTATCATCTTTTGTACCTAATGCAAAGATCTGGGCCAAAACCAAGTCCTGATCTAAGCAAACTCCCATGATTTTCACAGACAGCTGGATGAGCAAAGCCTAGGCTGTTAAAAACCTGAAATACAGGCTTGCATTTGAGCATTGTGCAATGCTCTGGTGGGTGGGACTGCTTATAAGGACCTCAAGATGGGTCCACTCTTCACAAATATAAAATGCCTGGAGGTTCCCTCGAGTTATTTAACTTTTTCTGGGAGTGAAAACTAAAAGGAATCAATCATATGGGGCAGACAGCTCAGAAACAGCACTTTTCAGTAAGTGCTCACCTATTTATGGATTTAGTTTCCACAAAAAATGCCAAGGATGCTCAAGGATGAAAACAGATGTATTGTTCAGCTTTGAGTAATCTTGTTCTTTTAAGTAGCCTCTGATCTGTGCTTGTTTATGTTATTAAAGCCTGTGAAGTCTTGTGTAAGTGCTGGGTGCTGCTGTCATTCTTGTAGGTATTATTTTCCATGCCAGCGGTGGTTAGCAGTTGAGGAAGATGACGGTCAGATTGTCAGGGAGCTGGTCCCAGTGGATGAAGCATTTGTAAAGAAAGATTCGGAAAATGATGGCCAGTCTCTTGCAACGCTGGGCCTGGAACAGAAAGGTTTATGTTAGCCTTGTATTTCTTCCAGTGTGGGGTTGAAAAGGAACCAAGTTATTAGCAGTGCTGAGGGCATGAGCAGTTAGCGTTCACTGGGCTGTGAGTAATTCTGCCCCGACCGTGAAGTTTTCAGGTGTGAATGAAGTGTGAAGTGCGTGTCAGCCAGCGAGGAGTGGACGCTCCTCATTTTTCGGTGATTTAATCATCTTGCAAAATCGGACCCAAAGTGAGAAAGCTAGGAAGATGGATAACATGTTCAGTCATCATCTCTCAACCGAAACGCGCATTTGTTGCTAATATCTAAGGCATAAATCCCAGCCATTTCACATCATGGACTGGAAGGGTTAAACATTTCAACATGAAACCACGCAGAGAGCAAACATGACCAGAGAAAGGGAAGGGACTTAAATTTGTCTCACTTTCCATCTTGCTGCTTGTGTCCATTGTCCTCCAAAATTATGTCCTCCAGGTACATAATTTTGCACAGTAACCACAGAGCAACAACACATTCCTGGGTCTGATGCTGAAAGGTGCTGAGTGCCTAGCACTTTCATTAGCTTCACTGCCAGTGAAAGGTCTTAAGCTGCCCCCTCAGATGCTTTCAAATACATGAATAATTTCCATAAATTGTGTAGCCAACAAATTTCCACAAATTGGATGGCCCTTTGGTTCAGGAGGACCTTCTGGCTGAGCAGCATCTTGGAAACATGTGTCTAACTATGGAAGAAAGGTGCTGGTTTGGAAATCTTGAGTAGTTTTTTGCAGCGCAGTGGAAACTATATTAGACTTTTCCATGATTTTTATGAGTTTACTGCGCTTGCTAGATGATGGGGCAATAGAAACCTCCCTAATGATGCTGTTGTGAAGGGTGTATTCATGAATATGAACTGTATATGTCAACGTGCACATACTTTCTGGTATGTGTTACATGCACATGTATTATTTGGTGCTATTAGAATAAAGGGTGCGGGGGGAGGGAGTGTTGTGGGGTTTTTTTAATGAAATAGCATTATAGGCAGAGGCAGATTTGAAAAGCTTTATGGATTCCCAGGAAGCAAATGGGAAGGCTTGAGCACAATTCTTATCTGTAGATATGCAGACAATGTACTGAATGACTGGAGCAGTAGAAGACTGCAACCAGATAGCCCAGCTCACCCCAGGAGCTACCACTGCATACAACAGGAATTAGAAATTACAACATGGCTGTAATCGGTCAAAATAAACTCCAAACCAAACATACATATGCAATGAAAAGTAGAGTTAACTCCTGCTCAGACTTCACACTCTTAAATTAAGGTGTTTTATCTAACAGCTAAATCAACAACATACACTGTGAAAGTGAAAACCGGGGACAAGAAGAATGCTGGGACTGATGCCAACGTCTTCATCACTCTCTATGGAAGTAAAGACGATACAGGTATGGCTTCACGTGATGGCACAGGATGGCACCTCACTGCGGGATACCTGAAAAGACAGGTCATGGTTTCCTTTTGTTTCCTCAATACCCATTCCTCACTCCTTTTTAACACAACTTCATCTTCTCGCTGTCTCCGCGTACATCGTGATAGCTGGGAGCGTACCACCAGCTGCTGTAAATCACTGTCGAAACTTTGCGATGCTGATTTGCACCAGCTGCCGATCTAAAGGCTTTAATTTCAATTATAGAAACAGCACAGTTGACTGGGACTACATTACTGAGCAGTGAATGCGGTGAATGATTTGCTTTCCTCAGCAATGAATCAGCATGCTCCTGAAATCCAGCTCTCCTCTGCCTCTTTGAGTGGCCCAGAAGTATTTAATCAGCTGATGAGCAAATCCTCTTGGAAGCAGCCGAGCTGTGTGTGCAGTGACTCGGATGCCTGTGAGAGTGACGGGGAACTGATGGGGAGGACCAATTTCTTTAGCTGTGAACACAGCACGACAGCATCGTCCCCGTGGCACTGCCAGAGGATCACTCAAGGAAGGAATCATCGTATATTTTGGGTGTTGATACAGATTTGGGTTCAGAGGGAGGGAGGGACAAAGCTCAGCTCTTGAGATGAAAAGCCATTTTTTACATTTTAGTCGCTTCCCCTCTTCCACTGTTGACATTCCCAGAGGATTTGTTTCACATGCTGAACAATGTCCTTTTGCATCACCACAACAGGGATAGTCAGCCTAAAGGCCTCAAAGATTAACAAGAACAAATTCGAGCGTGGGAAGGTAGATGAGTTTACAGTGGAGTCTGTGGACATTGGGGACCTGAAAAAAATCAAGATAGGCCATGACAATAAAGGTAAGATAATCTGCTTTGTAATGTAGTATTTCTAGCGCGTTAGGCACGTTGCTGTATAAAATAACCTGCCTCCGAGACCCCAGACGTAATTTACCTTTTAGTGACAGATCCTCGCTGTCACTTTGGCTGTTGCTGCTGCTGTCCTTGCTGCTAATACCATTCCCACGGCTGTGGCAACAAAAGCACAGTGGTGGCAACTTGCAGGTACCTTTGCAACCTCTCTCTCTGTAAGAGGCTCTTCAGTTTTGCAGCCACATCTTTAATGAGATTTCTCATATATCACAAAACCTGGTAGTTTTTCTTGTTCCACATGGGACCCATAGACTTGACTCATTTCTTTTATCAATATTTTTGCTGTTTTCATCATCAAGTCCTAGCTGCTTCTTGGACATAGATGTGACTCTACTTAAAACCAGGGAAGCAGTGGAAAGACACATGGATTCCTTCCCTATGGGGCACCAAGGGACATGTTTGTTGATAACTCCTCTGTCTTTTTACAAAGGCAAATTAATCCAATCGATGGAGTAATTAGCACTACCACGTGCACATCTTTAACCTGAGGCATATAGGAATATAAAGCACATTAGCTCAAACCTGGACAATTGCTTGCAATGATCTTCATGGTATCTATTCTAGTTTTCCATTGGTGAAAGAGAGGAAGATTTATTTCTCAGAGGTCTGGAATGCAATGATTCATTTGCTGTTGTCTGTAAAGCCTTTGTGGGTTATTCACTGTTATCTCTGCAACCACAGGTAATTCAACTGGCTGGTTTCTGGAATGGGTGGAGATTGATGCTCCATCACTGGGACAGTGCCTCAAGTTCCCTTGTGGCCGTTGGCTGGATAAATCGGAGGATGATGGAGCCATTGAGAGAATTATCTTCCCTGCAGAACTGCAGACAACAGAATATATCCCATGTGAGCAGAATGCCATTTCCCTAGGATACACCCATCATTACAGAAGATAAAATCTCACTAGCTCATGCAGTTTTATAGGCTTGGCCCCTCCCTTGAATTGGCTTTGAAAAATTTATAAATACATCACATGCCAACTATTCCCATTACTACAAGAAGGTTCCTCTGGGTGCTCTAGACTAACATTCGCTGTAGTTCCCAAATCAGAGTCATTAGAAGCTATGTGGCTGTGTATGATTGTCTTTTTGCTCTCTCTTGCCCTTTCGTCTCCAAGTCCTCAGCCCACTCCAAGCTGCCTTCCTTGTCTCCAGTTTCCCTTTGATCTTGTTCCATTCTAATATTGCTGTTTCTATTGTCAAAGCGGACACTTTGGTCTTGCTTCCAAGCCTTGGTTCCCCCAGTGCCTTTGGCATTGCACACCCCTCTCTTGCTGAAAGACCCTCTTCCAGAGTTTCTTCAGTGTGGTGCTTTTCTGACAGTGTTGCAGCAGTCTGCCTCTTCTAGCGTTCTCCAATTTTTACTCACTCTTCGCTTCACTCCCCTCTAAATTAATGTTTGGGGTAAACTCAGTGTCTTTTGGGAGCTCCTTCTGAGTACTAAGCTTATAGTTTTCAAATCTGCTATGATACCTCAAACTCTTCTATTCAGGCAACTTCTTTTCCTGTCTCCAGAACACTGAGAATCAGATAACATGGCTTTCTTAAAACAAATGACTGGAAACATTATTTTGCTTATTTTGTAGCCTTTTTGTGCACCCTTGACTGTGTGCAGGGAACTCACAGCCCTGGGACTGTATTTGACTTGTCCCTCCCTGATCTGCCTCATTTCAAGTTGTCGACAAATATTTCCCGGTCCCCCTTCAGGGGACTATCAAAATTGCCTTTTCCCGTCATTACGTTGGATGCCACAATGGCGAGGGATGAGCTCTGGATCCTGAGAGCTGATTTCCACCCCATGCCCTGCCGGGTGCTTCCTAGGTCACTCTGGACAAGTGATAAGTTTTTCACACCGAAGATGTCTCCTATCTCATTACACCCCTCATTGTATGCATTGATGGTATAAAAAGCCTTACCTCCTGCAATTCCTTATTTAGACATCAAAAGTTAGAGCTGCCCAGTCTCTCTTTTTCTGCCTCAGTTTCCTTCTTCCTTCGTAAGTAGTTGTGAGAATAACCACACAGAAGACACTCAGCTGCTGTGGCTCCTTCTTTTTTACTGTCAACACGGTGGTTCATGTTAAAGGTCTCTTTCACACTGGCTGGCCTACCCTCCAATGTCCAGACCCTCATATCCTGCAGTCTGTAAGCTAAAATCATCTTTCGTCTCAGAGGACCTGCCAATGTCGTCTCTTTGTGCCTCCCCCGTGCTTTGACTAAGCTATTTTTTATTTCTCATGTCTTGCTTTCTTTACCTAAACTGTCTGGAGCAGAGGAATGGATACTCTTTGCTCCCTTCCTTACTTTTGTCAGTCAACTGGAAGACATAACAGTCCTTATGTTTGAAAAAATAAATTTGTAAATAGATATAATGAATACGTTCATAGGAATGAATACAAGAGACCTTGTATATGCTTCTCATCCGTTTTTTCCATTTTATCCCAGTCGATATATATTTTGATGCAGATGTTGACTATATAATTTATTAATGTCCCCATACATTACAATGACGTGAGAGTTTCTGGCATACCATGCCTTTGAGTACGTAGGTCACGTAAACCTGATTTTTGTCAGCCGTCCACATTCAGCCTTTGAAAATAGTCAGGCCTCTCTTGGCAAAAAGGTTGCACCAGACTCAGTGTCAGTTTAGATCTTTCCTATTTAAACCGTTCCCACTGTGCTATTTACTGCATTCTGGTTTCCTAACTATTCACCTGGGGGTTTCAGTTTGCCAGAGGTAACTCAAACGGTGTGATTTGTTTTATGATGACTCGTGCCAGAATTGTTTCACGCCGAACAAACGATGAAAACACGTCACTGGCAGTCCAATTAAAATGATGCCTGTGGGGATACAACTTTAAAAGTGCCATGTAAATGAAATGGGAGTCTGACAGCTGAAAGTTGTGCTGCTAGTGACCTTGTTACAGTGCCGCTTTGCTGATTCAGTTCTAAGCTGATGTTAATATTCAAACAACAAGAGCAAGCGCCATGGACTTCAACAGAGAAGATCATTTTTAATTCATAATGCGTAGCATGTGATTTTTGGTCTCCAGTTTCCCCCCCCTTACATATTGCAGAAACTATTCTAGTTTACCTGCAGCACAGCAGAGCAGATTTCACTCACTTGGGCAGAAAGAATATTAAGTACCTCCAGGCTGAGTCTCTGTAAAAGAAAACTTTTTCATCTCTGTTCTCCTGAGAGCTGTATTTAGAGCCTGGGTTTTTAATGAATGGTTAGTCTCTGATACGCATAATCAGAGTTCCTCCAACAGTAACAGATACGGTGCCAGAAACCTCCCTACCCTAACAGAGATGCTGAATTTGAAATATAGCACAAAGTGCTGTAGTTTAAATAGCAAAGATGACTGAAGTCGGTGCAGTGTAGGAGGATGCAGATGACAAGAAGCTGAGAAGATTGTAGTGAGGGATGGGAAAGGGTGGAAGCTGGGTAGATGGTGTGTGGGAGGGGGGTGGCCAGGAGCGGATCCTGGCGATAGCGCTGGGTGTCAAAGGCTGTGCTTATGGGTAGCGACGTGGACTACAGGGATCGTGTCTGCTTGCGGCAGGAGAAGTCCCTGCAGCTAATCAGTGGTGCCCAAGTCTTACCTGGCATTTTTCATCTATAGATTTCAGAAAGGATTTAAAAGAGTTAGGGATGGGATTCAGTTTGCCAGATGGCACACCTGAATTTACGTGTGGAGGGTCTGATTTTCCGTTATCATCAATAGATGTTTGGTCATTCGCAGACGGTGGATTTGGAGAATGATTCAGCTGACCCTGAGGAAGATGCCTGCATTCGCTTGTCTGACTCTTTCTCCAAACTCCGCTGACTTTAGTGATTACACCTGGAGATGTACACACCTATTTGACATGCAGACATCTGAACATAGGTCTCTTACTCTGTGAGCTAAACACCGTCTCAACTTGGAAACTGGGTGGGAAACAATTTGACTAAGGATATTCAGCAAATCTGTAGCAGAGCCAGGAACAGAGCCCCGGTCTTATTCCTGGGTCAGTCTTATTCCTCAGCAAGTCCGAGTCATGTTCCAGCAGGACTCAGGACTGAGAAGCTGTGAAGGAGGCATCAGATTTTGGGGTCATGGGGCATTCTGGAGAAACCAAGGGAACAGAATAAGGAAGTATTTAGGGGCTTGGTCCCTACTGTTCTGCATTCACCATTGATCTGGTAGTAATTTAACCTGTTTCCGTTGGTGTTAAGGAGAAGGTGATACTAGAAGAAAAGGAGACCAGAGTAGACAGCAGAGGGTTTTATTTCTTTTCCTTATGGTTGATTTTTGTCACTTGTTTAGTAGTGAAAATAATAGGAGATTTTTTATCAGTAAGGCTATCTTGAATATTTATATACTGCCTGCAGTTGGCTTAACATCATCCAACTGCCTAGTTGCTCAAAAATTTGTGAATTCATGTTTTGCTTTAAGACTTGAGCTGTTGAAGTAAATCCTGTTTCAATAACTTTAGATGGCAGGTATAAATATACTGAGTGCTTTCTGATCATGTGATTAACCCCAAAATCTCAGTAAAGGAACATGCATCACAGTCAATTGGCCTTATAGAGTTAAAGGAAATTCCTCTGGATTCTCATAGTACTGACCAGCTTGATAACTAAATGACCACCAGTGTGTGATTCCTACCCTGTCCTCTTTAACTGTTGAGTTTTCTAATCCAGATTTTGTTTCATTAAAATGTTCTTAGGAGCTTACTAACTTTTGTTGATCGAATTTTCTGCCATTTCCTAAATCAGTTGTTCCTTACGAGATCACGGTCTACACCAGCGACATCTTTGGAGCTGGCACGGATGCAGATGTCTTCGTTGTTCTCTACGGAAGCGATGGGATCTGCACTCAGCAGAAATCCCTGTGCCTCAACAAAAGAGAGCAAAGGATGTATTTTGAAAGGAACTCAGTGAATCAGTTCATTGTGGAGGTAAGATCAAAGATGTTCACTTTCATCTTAGGTTGCCCTAAGGGGATTGAGAAGAGAAAATGGAGTGAAGTGGGAAATTTTCCTCTTTTAGGGAAAGCTACTCAGCTCTTTTATTTGAAGAATGTGCGTTCAAAACTCTGTTCTGCAACAGACTTATTGTGTACTGGATCAAATCTTTTCTCACTGACCTCCAGTTAGTAGCAACTCAAAGTCACCAACATACAGCGTCCCTGTGGCCTAATGCCATGTCAAGCCTTGTAAAGGCTGGTGCAATTTTATCATGGAACTGAGACGTACCAACACACAGATATGGAGGCTTGCCCTTCTGGGTAAAGTTGAGAGCCACTTTGGAAGGTCTTTCCATCTTCCATTTCCTAGGCCATACTTGGTAAAGAGAGAGTGTCAGTCTCCATGCATGCCGAATCTAATACGTGTACCTCTCCTTATCCCTGTTATTTGCTTGCATATTTGCTTTCTCTTGCAGTTTGCAATACTTTGAAAGGTAACAGGAAACAAATGCTTGCAGTACCGCTGAAACTAGTCGCCTTGCGTTTAAGGTCCTTATGCATCCTTTCATGTTGCTGTTTCAGCAGATTAAGTTGAAGGATCTGGTCCGTGGTGCTCACTGCTTACGTAGCACTTCGTTTGGGGTGGATGGTCTGTTCATTTTTTCTAACTCTGTGGCAACCTAAGCATCCTGCTCTGTTTCTCTGTATCCTTGGACAGAGAGATTGTCACTTTGCTGCAGACACCGTGATTTTTGAATACCTGAGGGTAACTTTTTTGAAAGATCTTATGAAGTATTTCCTGAAGTGTTTGCACAACTGTGTGAAGATACTACACCAGTGCACATAAATGAGTGAGCTCATTTACATCTACAGTATTCAGCAATTCCTATTCATAATATATTGTTATTGCTGGGGATTTGTGAGAGGCAAAAATATAGGCAGTCCTGCTCTGGCCTATCCTTTTGGTACTGCTTCATGTCCTCACCTTCCTTCCCTGGATGCAACACCAACACTGACTTTGTAGAGGACTGCACAACCTCTCTGTGTTTTGAGTTTGGTTTGTTCTTGTAAAATAATTGAAGGCAAACCTTAAACCAAACATTTTAACAAGTTAAAATGCTTCCAGCCCACATTGTTGTTATATGGCATGAATCATAAAATAAATCCCCAGTGTGATTCCTTAAAAACAAAGAATAAGACTTATTTCGGTGGAGTTTCCACACAGTTTTTCATAATAGAGGTGGCATTAATCCATAGGTATAAATCTTAAACTGAGTATTATTGCTATTTCTTTATTCCATAAGATTTATTTTAGGTTTGGTAGAATCTGAAACATCAGTACTTTTCTTAGATCAAGTGAGTGAAAATGCAGTTTGTTCTCCAGATTTACAACATCATGTTAACCTGTCCCCAAATTTCATTCTCTCTTCACCAGTTCCTCTTGCTGCAGGAGATGGGGATGAGGCAAAATATATTCTTCTTTCACCTACTTGTGTAGAGCCATAATTTGGAGTTCAACAGAGCTTAAAAACAATTTGAGGATCTCAGGAAACATAGACTGAGAATTGCCCATTTGTTTGAGTTTTTTTTAACTGCCCCTACCATTTTTGTATTTTGCAAAAGAGGCAGAAAAGATTAGAGACTGGTCTCAGCTATGCTCCCAAGTGATGATTTGTTGGAGATGCATGGAACAGAGTAAAGACCACTTCTTCTTTGACATGAATCTTTACTGGTCAAACATCACTTTATTGCTATGTATTGATTAAAAGCCTCATTGAAAGTTGAGTATTTGGACAGGACAAAGGAAAAAGAAAATAATTTTCCTCTAGCGCATACTTGTGTGCATGAGTTTTCGAAATGAGTTTGGATCATTTAATTATTTTGCAATTGACGCTTATGCTGTCTAAAGTCAGGGCAGGGCTGGTGAAGTCAAATCCAGTTTGTTCGGAGTGTGAACTCCTCGAGTAGTGCAGTCAGTCTTATGGAGTGGAGGAGTCTCCTAAAATTACTGATGTCTTTTCCTCAGTGTGGGGCAATTCTGTCAGCTGGGAAGAGAAGAAGGGAGTAGTCTCCAGCGGTGCAGATTGAGATGTTCAGTTTTCTCATGTTTCCAAGAAAAAAGACTCCAAGTCCCTATGGACAAAAAAGCTCAGTGGGCTTCTCCTACGTGCAAAGGAGGTTTGCAGCCAGCCTTGCTTTTTGAAGGCCAACTATACAAAAGCTTGCACTGAAATAACCAAAAGCTATTACTTAGGAGCAAATATCATTTTTCCTGTTCAAGCCTTTGGAAGGCAGGTGACTTAAGAGTAATGAACTGGTGAAAAATGACTCAAGTGATAAGGAGAGGCATAAAAAACCAGTAGCCACTTCATAAGATAGTGATCCTGTTGACTTGTTCAGAATAGCATTGGGATTCTGTGGCGGAACAGGAGAGAGATAATATAAAATGCCAGGCTGTTAATATTGTACTTTGACCTCAAAGCTATTCTTCCAGTGTCATAGGAGTGCACATAAGTGTTTAAAAAGGAAAGGGATGTAAAAAGAACAATTTAAGATGCAGCAGCATTGCAATTTCTAAAAAATTACCTTAATTCCCACTCATACAGAGAAGGCTCAGATGCAGGATTGCTGCTGTGCAACCAAACCTATCATCTCACACAGCGGGTAATTTGTGTAGAGCAAGATTCTGTCCATTTTTAGAACAGAAGTTCAGGGAAACCCTTTAGCTAAAATGCAAGATAGGGCATAATTGGCATAAACTCCCCTGGGAGTTCATAGAGACTGGAAAAATAGGAAATAAGCTAAAGAAGTGGTGTCTCAAAAGTCACCTGTTGTTCACGCCATAATCTTTCTCTTTTTTTTTTGTCTTTTTTCTGTAGCTGGAGGATGTTGGTGACATTATTGAAAAGATTCGCATAGGACACAAGGGTGGAGGACTGAACTCTGGATGGCATTTGGACCGTGTGGCAATTCGGAGACTGTTGCCAAAGGGAAAGGTAGGCTGCGAATCCCAGCACTCTGCAATATGTTTCCATTAGCAGCCGCTTCCATTTCCCAAAGTGCAGCTTCTGTACACAAAGCGTGATTAACGGTGAGAAATGACTCCCTGAAGAACAATGCGCACCAACGAACTTGCTAGAGCTTGAGGATCTGGGGACAACAAATATGAGTTACCATGTTTTATTCTTCAAATGTTGATTATAAGACTCTGCAATCATTGCTTTTTAAAAAACGCTGCTCTCGTACCTTTTGACTAGAATAGAGTTATTTCCTCCTGGCAGTGGATGGGAGCAAAGCAGTGATGTTGCTCCTCAACCTTTTGGAGGTCTTCACTACTCTTTACCTTTTGTGTGAAGGAGCGACCTGCCTGCTGAGTTTGGAGGCAACGTTATCATGACTTGCCTGCTGGATTGAGAAGGGAAAATCCTGAGTTTGTGCCCATTGCTGTGCAAATACAGCTAAAGAATTAGAGGGCTGAGCAGATGTCCCTGTGCTGCACTGCATCACTGTCGCTGGACACCCCAGAGTACCCAAGGCTAACTTAGGTAATGGTGGGTTTGGATGACATGAGAGGCCAAAGCTTCATATTTTCATGTGTAGTTTTGTTTTGAACAATCACAGGGAAGGAAGTGGGAAGAAAAGTATTGTTGCTAAACATGGGCAAGAAATAATTTCATCAGTCCCTTAATTCCAGAAGAATAAATGCAGGGAGCCAGTACAATTAAAACAAGGAAAATGCCTGTCAGTGCAAGTCCCTGAATCACTCATATAAAAACCGTCAAGTTAGGTCCCAGGACTTTTGGTTGCTCATGTCAATAGGGTTAAGGCAATGCAGTCAGACTGGTCAGCTTGATCTTGTCCAAATAAGAAACTGTTCCTCAGCCCTGCTTTCAGATGCTGGCTGTAGGAACAGGAATGAATTTGGCTTCAGGGAAGTTTAGAAGAAAATCACCTCTTTAGGACCAGTTCAGAATTGGAGCAGTAGCTATGTTTGGGCTCTCTCCTCTGTCTTGTCCTTTCTCCCCTTATTCCAAAGGGATGTCAGCTTCCACCTCCACCTCAATGGTCAGGTCTGCCCCCTCCTGAAGTGACTTCTAATATCAAGTGTTGGTGTAAACATGGCTTGCTCAGGCATGGTGAACCTACTTCTCATCTTGCTTCCTCCTTCAAAATCTCCAGGATATGTTTTACTCGCTTTGCCTCACGATCAACTCAAAGGTCTGCCTTGAACCTTCCTCATCATGCTCAAGCCTCTATCCACCTGTACAAGCTTCTTCACAAGCCAATACCCTTTGATTGTTTCTCATGATCACCTTTTTGCCAGTCTGTTATTATCAGACCCTCTATCTGTGTATTGACTAACCCTCGTCTTGTACAGCTTCATTAGGTTAATGAACAAGACAATATTGGTTTTTTGGAGATATTGTTATTGGTCATAGGCTAGGGAAGATGAAGAGGGGGATGCACAAAGGTATGGAAACGAAGGGAAAAGAGATTCCTGGGCTGCCTCTTTCTACACCTACCGTTAACTGAGCACTTTGGGAAGCTCCCGAGAGCTCCATGTTGGGTGCTCTTCCAGACCCAGAAAGGGTCCCGGGGCTGCGCAGCTCTGCAGTCGTTAGAGCAGCTTTGAAGGACAGACCGTGAGAAACCTGGGAAGGTGGAGGAAGGGAGGAAAACCATGAACAACTTAAAAATGGAGAGTTTTACAATTCTGCTGATCTTTTGATTATGGCATGGGAAATAAGAAGAAAGCAGAGCACTGCATGATGCCGCTGATCAGCTGCAGGATATTATGACCTGCCGCAAGATAGCAATATGCTGCCAACGCTTCTAAAAGCTGTGCTACCTGATTAGACTGCTAAGATGTGTCTAGATGTATCTGTAATGCTGCAAAAGAAAAATGAGGTCAGTAACTTTTCAGATTAAATTGAAAGCACTTGGGTAGGAAACTAGGATTGTTGCATGCCAATAAAGCTCTGTCTTGGCATGCCAATTATATCTGATAATTATATTTCATTTGTTACAACTTGGAGAAGGGCAAAGCACTGACTTTTAGCACACTATCATACCCTGCTTCTAGCTTAGGGCCAGACTCAGGCTCTAATGAAACAAATTCTGTTCGGAGCTGCAAGAGTATTTTACCGTGGGTAACATAAAACAGTGCACTTTACGTCACTTAAATATTAATGCAATCACTAACAAGGAAACTCCAATAAAAACTGTGGCAATGACATGGTGATTAACAATAATGATACAATTAACTTTTGCAGTAACTGCACATTATGCCCCACTGTGCAGGCACTCAAGTCCCTAGATACCCTATTACCAAATAAACAGTATTCATATCAATGGCACGTACAGCCAACATTATGAATGTTTAGGAGCAGTTAAAAGCTTCTGCGAGAGACATGACTGAAGCGGGGTCTCTACTGGGAGGAGAGAGTTTCAGCACTGAAGCGTCGTTCTGGAAAGCCCTCTCTTCCCAGTCCTTAGGTGGGGAGATAAGCACTGTTCATCGGCTCAGCGTACAGTGAGATAATACAGGTTATTCAGGTACCTGCCTGAATACGGGTTATGTGAGATAATACAGGTTATAAGCAAAATACAGCACAAATAACACTTGAAAGTAAAATATTTGAAATCACATAAAGTGCTGCCAGTTTTGTTTGACACCATTTTGTACAAGTCACGCTTCAAACCACCTGATGGAGTTAAGCGTTGCCAGCCTGGGGTTAAACAGCAGCACTGCGGGGAGCGGCAGAGAGGAGGAGAAACGGTGTTTTATTGACAGCGGAAGGTTTGGGCCGTGTGGGCTCAAAGGATGGTTCTGCTGCAGACTCAAGACACTCGATCACGCAGGCCCCTTGGAAGGATTCAGCTCCTGCAGATCAACTTGTCTGGCGTCTGTGCACAGATGACCTGTTCATACCAGGTTAGCAGTGACTGGAGTGGGTCTCTGATTTGAGGTGCACAACCTGTTCCTCCCCAGTGACCGTGTCAGGGAGGGCAGGATCCGGCAGTACAGTGCAGTAGTATATAGTGATAACAATATTCAATATTGCTACAGTGAGAGCTATTCCCTTCTTCATATTAATCTATATATTAATTTTTTAGTGTTTAAATAGTAAAAAGAGCAAAGAAAGGACCCTGGGTGGTTTGATAAATAATAACACGAGAGTAATTAAGGTGGACAGTATTCATACGTATGTTATACAAGAAAGCGGTGGCACACAGAGTACTGCAAACAGCAGAAAGCCCCTGGTCTTACTTAGGAGAGAAACGCTGAAGCTGTCAGTAAGGAAAGGGCCGATTTTTCTTCCTGTATTTGGTTACTGTGAGATTAAAACTTTTTTTTTTTTCTGTTCAGACTTGTGGGCTCTGCGAGTTGCATGATGGCTCATGCCCCGTTCTTTATGGAGACATAGCCTGGGGTGCCCAGCGCACAGAAAGCTGCCTGCCTCTTACCATCTTGGAGGCCTTGCAGGAGTCTGTTCTTAATGAGCGGTCTGGGATTGATTTTGTTTACCAAGTGGAAAACACATGTCCTATTGTTTTTGTTTGTTTGATGATAGAAATCGTATTTGTTTCCACCAACGTGAAGTCAAAACAAAAGATCAAAAATTAAATCACTATTTTTCTCCTCTTAATGCACGTATGGGAATTGCCTGGAAACCGGCTTGAGTCAGAGAATTATAGGGCAAAATCTTGAAGTATTGACTCAGAAAAAAACCCCTACTGACTTCAAAGAGAACGCTGCCTGAATAAGGATCGAAGAGGGATTGCAGAGTCTGAGTAAAACAGGAATGGTGCAGTCCTGATTAGGAATTTGCAAGATCAAAAACTGGGAAGGGCAGAGATCTACTGGATCATACAGCCAGTCTCACGCAGCCATTGGGAATATTATTGCTGCCACACGTTCAGTGCTTCTTCTCAGAGCCCTCAGATGTCCTCTTTCTGGAGGAAATATGTTTCTATATACTATTTCAGGTCTGCATCTACATACACATGCGTACATACATGAGTTGAAAGCCCTTGCTTGCATGTCAGAGTATTTTCAAAGGGGAAATGCTAACGTGTTCACTTTGTTTTGAAGAGATTCTCTCTGTCGTGTTTACTTCAGGGCTCGGAAACTGTCACATTTCCCTGTGAAAGATGGCTTGCAAAGTCTGAAGATGACGGTGAGATTGTCAGAGAACTGGTACCCTCTGATATTTTTACTGAAAAACTCATGAAGGACGGGACACTCAAGCAGATAGAGGAAGAAGTTGAAGACCCGTTAGAAGGTAATATAGCCCTAGGAGTGGGTAGGGACCTGTTCATCTGATTTTTTTGGAACAAAACATTTGGATGGGTGGTTCAAGCAAATGCAACGCTGGTACAACTGTTCACATTTCTTTCCCTTCCTGTCCTCTGGCCTCTCTTACACCTGAAGCACTTCTGTGCAATACCATTATTTTCCTGTAGGGCATTTATAAACCTGTCACAGACACCCTTTCACACAGACATAGTTTGCACATCTCCTCTGATGCCTAACAAATTTCCTCCATCTTGTCCTTGTCTTCCAGGCTCTGCAAAACATCTTTACTTGTTTGCCCAACTCCACCTGTCTTGTGCACTCTGCCCCTTCCTCTCCTACCCTGCCAGTCTGATTTATGCTCCTTTTTTTGTCCCAAAGTTGTTTTTCCTGCTGCTCTTCAGGTACATATGGACATCCTCTAAAAATTTGGCTTTGGGAAGCCACCCTCACTTCATTAAAGTGCCTCTGGGGAGGAGAATAAAGTGTTCACATTCAGCATTTGGTCCTTCTAGTAGCTGAAGCAACAGAACAAGAACTGAAGTTTCATCCTAAACTCGTTGCTTCTCTCTGTGCCCAGCTGTTCCTAACTCTTTTTCCTCTAGGACCTCCTTTTCCCAACCAGAGCTCCTTCTGCCCTTGAGAGAAGTTGTGAACCTTCCTACACCCTGAGCAGAGCAAACTGAATTCAGCTGCCATTTTCATTCTTGCATCTGGCAACAAGATGATTCAACAGAGAAAATCATTCCTCTCCCTGTTTCTTTTTTCTCGGAGTGATTTGCATTTACAGTACATCATTGTCAGGGCGGAATTTATACGGATTGTAAGCGCTTTCCATTGCCAAGGGAAGAGGTGTCTTGCTGTAAGGAAGGCTGGAGCCTTTGCACTGTGCCTTTAGAAGAGACAGGCGTACTTCTTCCCCTGTTAGGAACTACGTGACAGTTCATGGGAGATTTTTTTTCCTGCGGGGGCAAAGACAGTTTTAATATCAATTAGTAAGTGGCATGACTGCCAGATGCCTGCATGGCATTTTCTTTAACTTACTAACTTCTGTTGCTTTACCTTGCATTAGTTACCATGTCTTGCCTAACCTAGGTGACTCATTTTTTCCTTCTAAAGGCAAAGCCTTAAAACAAGTTTTACAATCTATGGAATAGGATTTTTGGATAGCTGAAGATTTCTTTTGGATGGGAGCTACGGCTGAGTTTGGGAACTTCTGCTTTAGATATAAAATGTCTGGGACGGGAATTATATCTTCTGCATCTCTATGAGTCCTCATACATCTTGGGCACTGATGCAGTGTAAATGACAGCAACGGAAAATCAGCTTGTGGTATTCTGAAGATCATCTTTTATATAGGAGAGTGCATTTCAGTCCTGAAGGTCTCCAGAACTGGCAAGCAAAACCCAAAGAGGGATGAATTGACTAATTAGACTACATGCGTTGCTTCCTTCCTTACTAACGTAGCAGTAGTCTCACAAATACGAAGCAGTAAATCTGTAGGACATAATGTGAAGAGGCAAACCAGAAAACCCGGCGTTGCACCTAGCCTGATAATGGTCATGATCCATTTCTTAGAGAAATCGATGGAAATCTTTCATGGACTATGAAGCAGAATAGGCCCTGTTTTACTGGGAAAGCCAGGTACAGAAGAAAAAGACAATACAGATATTTTCTTTGATGCTGTTAATGTACAAAGAAGAATACTAACTAAGACTTTGTGCCTCTTCCTCATTTGTATTGCCCTGGGATTTGCAAGGAGGCATTCTCCTGGTGGAGGCACTCTCCTCGTGTGCCACCAGGGTAATCAGGGACTCGTACAGTTCCTAATTGTTTTCCTGGCGAGGATGCTTTCAGTAACTGTTTGTTTTCCCTGTGTAATTGGGAAAAGAGTAGCAAAATAAAAATAGGAGTATTTAACAGGTTTAGTAAAGCACATTACTAAAGATTTGATGAGGTTTTATTGGATCATCATTGAGCAAGCTAAAGAGAAAGGGTATTTAAACAGTAAAGCTCCAACACTTCCTTAATTAAATACTGTCTCAGCGAAAGGACCCAGAAACCTGTTCTCTTTCTGTTTGGGGAATTTATAGAGATACATGCCATTAACTCTGGTAGTAATTGCACATCTGAATCCCTGGAGTTTGTTTATGGAAGATGGAGTATTAAGAATTCACAACACTGAATCACTTGCTCTCAGATGTAGGTCCCTTGAGCCTCGGTATGAGAAGGTACCGAGTTCCCTCACCTCTATCGACTTCGCATCTAGTAATAACCATAATGATTCTTTGCATTTTTATGTGATCAAAGCAATACACAGGCATCGATTAGATGAGAAAAAGGCAAGTCAGCAAATTTCAGCCCAGTGATTCCCCAACCTTTGGATTATTATCAGAAGCCTGGAAGGATAAAGCATATGGGATTTTAAACCTCCAAGAACTGAGCGATAAGCAGAAAGTTTTGGGACCGTTTTCTTAGGTAAATTCAGTATCTAAGATAGACCTTGATAATTCACCTGGCCAGAAATCAAGTCTCCATTTCTTTCTGCAGTTCACACGTACAAGATTAGCGTGTTCACCGGAGATATCTATGGTGCTGGGACAGACGCTAATGTTTTCCTAAATATCTACGGAGATCTGGGGGACACAGGAGAGAGAAAACTCAGCAAATCTGAAACGAACTTCAACAAGTTTGAAAGAGGACAGGTACAAATGCAATGGGTTAATAACACTTTCCATTTCACAGTCTTTAACCTAAGTCCATGACTGTATAGGATGAGTTTTCCTATGAGGGATGAATTGATTGATTCCATTTACCATGTTCACTACCTCTCAAAATGCTTTATATGGATTGTCAGCTGGGTATTATGACTGACAGGCACTGCAGCAAATGGGTAGATGTTTCTGTGAAGTCACTGGCAGACAAATTATGAGCTTGGTCCGTACAAACTGGCTTGAATTGTTAGCTGCAGATTTGAGAGGACAGAAAACCTGAGGTCTCTCATTCCCATAGCTTCTCTGCAACTGGTTTGCATGTACATTGTATATATTGTAATGGACCTCAGAGCATGACAAATTGATGGGACCTAAACTGTGGCTGTGTTTGACAAAATAACTCCAAAAGCGGTACTCTGTGGTCAGTTCATGAGTCATATTCACAGCCTTATATGGAGATACTCAGATATAATGGTGGCAAAGATTGTCTTATCTGGATTGTCCATACAAATCTAACTGGATTAGAAAGAGAAGTCCTACTTAGACTTAAATATCAGGATGTCAAATTCCAGGAATTCAATATTGTAATTGGTTATAAAAGTGACATTTTGTGCAGCTCCCATCGTAGCAGAAGCAGGCTTCAAAACGCTTCCCTGCAGAACAGTTTTAGCATACAGAGGTGCCTCTATAGACTGCTGCAAAGCTTTTAACCAAACACCGTCCCGTGAGGTGGAATTTAAACACATACTGTGCTCTGTAGTCTTCGTTTGCTTTTGTCCGGTAGATGACCTGTTGAGAGCTCGTTAACAGAAGCAACTGCTATTGAACACTCTGCAGGAGGATACATTTACTATACAGGCTGTGGACCTTGGCATTTTGTACAAGATCAAAATTCGTCATGACAATAGCATGTTCGGTCCTGACTGGTTCCTGGAAAAAGTGGAGATCCTGGATGAGACCACAGAGGAATCATTCGTTTTCCTGTGTGAACGCTGGCTCTCTAAAAAGAAAGAGGACAAAAAGATAGAGCGTACGCTTTATGAGCAGGTATGGTTATGGCTCAAAGCTGTGATCCCAACCCACAGCTACTAATAAAAATAAAATGATTGAATATCTGGTTGAAGTCTGAGACAGATCATTAGGAACTTATGTTTTTTGGCTTGTTCAAAATGAATTTGTGATTTTCAGACAAGTGCTGAAAGTATGGCCACTCTCAGCCCAGTATCAGTAGCTCTGTAATTTGTAATTTCAACAGAAAAATCAAGGAGTCTAAGTGAAACTTTTCAGCTGAAAGTCAAAGTACATTGCTGATGAGTATATTTCCCTGCTGCTTTCCTTGCTGTGCTCGTAAAGTTAGTTATGGGGCTCACTATTCAAAGTCCTCAGGCCAAAATATTGGGTCCTTTGACTTCATCCTCACGGGACTGGATGGGTTTAACATTTCAGCAACTTCTTCTGCCAATGCGAAACATAAAAAATCTAGTTTCTTTGCTACCGCTCAAAGCACTGAACAGGTTTTAGTGAAATGCCCTTTCTACTTGCACATTCTCTGTTGCTTTATCAGGCTAACATAGCTAATTGGAATTCGAGGTACATACACTAATTAAAATTAGCAAACAAGATTAATAGACCTCTCTTGTTTCTATACAGTGAAGCATAATAAAGCAGCTGATTATAAGTCCATTGTATTTAAGGAGTCCACTTTGCAAAATACAGTGACATTTTAATCGACAGTTACCACTAAAATTGTCATCAATGAAATTGGGCCAGACTCATCCTGAATACATACAGAATGGATGTAAGAAGAGTTAAACCATGGATGAGTATTGCCGTATGCTCCCTCATAAAATTGCAGCAAACAATGCTATGAATTCTTGTGGTCACACTTACCCCATTGCTCATATTAATTCGTAATGAGGAAAAGCTAATCACTTTTTTTTTTAATTATGTGACTGTGTGGTAAGAGCCTCACATTTATTGGACAGTGAACACATCTGCAGTAACTCTTCAACTACAAGAGACATTTCGTATCGTTCAACTTTGCAGTACTCTCCCTCTTACGCTCTTTGACCTGTACCAGGTAAATTAGTCTGACACCACAGTGTGTGTTCTGATAAGCAAATCTGTTACCATTCCATCCATCCGAATTTTCTGTGGCTATTGCTCACACAGGTAGCAGAGAAAAGTCACAACACACCATTAAAGTCTGTTAGGTCCATTATATTTTCTTTTATTATAACACACATCCAAAATGGCCTGTCAAGGTTACCAACGAAGTAAATGAATGACCCGCAGTAAATTACAAGTCACATTTTAAGCTACACTGAGCAAAAAGCTACCTGGGGAACTACAGGGATTTCTTCTCACGTTGTTCTTGGAGGCACAAGGGAACAGCTGACAACACTTGAGCACTCAACCTCATTACCCTCCCGTACATGCCTTCCAACTAGAGCTATGACGGCGAGCGAAACAGCCTGGATGGCTCGTCTCTCAGCCTGTCGAGCCAGGATAGCAATGCAAACCTGAAGGAGAAGAAAAAATCCAGCTTGGTCAAGGCAGCAGAAGAAGGAGCACGTGAGCAAGCTCCGTGTTTGATTGCATGCATGCATGCGTTCTTGGCTTTCAGTGCTTGAGAGGTTGCGTTCGTCCTGGCAAAAAGAGGCAGAACAGCAAATCGTTTCTCTGCACCTTGTGTTGTGACCGCTTTGGGAAAGGCTGGATCAGGGCTTCTGTTTCTGTGTTTGCTGCTTTTCTTATAGCTCTCTGACTCTAACAGTGGAATAAGCCATGAAGTTCACAGCAACTTCAGTGTTTCCAATGCTCTTCTTTCTCTTCTATGGAAATGTGATGCTGTAGTTTGTCAGAATTAACTTCTCCATTGCCAGCAGATGTACATTCTCCAAACAGTGTGGGGCTTTGGACAGTGTGACAATATCGTTAGGTAGGTGGTTATTCAAGGGTAGGCTGTTTTCTGTCGCTGTGAGGTAAAAGGCACAGGGGACCTCTACGGCCAACTGCAATAACAAATCATGTCCCTTAGATGCCTAAAGTTAGATGAATCCATCCACACCACCAAATGTGGAAAAGGGGCTAGTCAACAACATCCACAGGGCCTCTTCAGAAAGAAACCCACTGACCTGAAGAATCATACTCCCTCTTCCTCCTCCTCCGCCACCAACTTCATTGCAGACAGCACTTCAGAGGTGGGGAGAAGCGGCACTACCCTCTGAACAGTGGGGTCTGATAGAGTTAAGGGAAGAATTAATGCTAGTTTTGTATAATTTTGTCTGAAGTGTCTTTCAAAGGATCCAAAGCTCTTTGCAGTGAGAGGGACAGTAGGCAAGTCAGATGTTATCACCAAAAGAGCCTCCCTTGGACTATCAGAGGCTCTTTTCCACATGATTCCTTAAAGTAGCTCTTGTTGCGGATATCAGCTTTTCTTTTCCTCCTATATCTCTTTGACCTACTCAAGATGATGTTTCAGGTAGCATATTAGATCTGAATTACCAAAGGCGGCTTTGAATTTCTTGAGACATTATTTGCTACGTTTAAGCCGTCTCCCCTTTTCATGATCAGGCTAGTAGTGCCTCATCACCGAGGATGTTTGTTTAATATGAATTAAACATGATTTATTTTAGAACCCTTGAGGTTTTTTCCTTACAACACTGTGAGGTGTTGGGTTGGGAGGGGAGTGGCATATGGGAAGCTCAGCAAGAGCACAGATAAGTTTCTCAGCTCTCAGAAAACAAGCTTCAACTGCGAGTGCTCAGGCGAGTTTGTTCTTTTCTAGAAGGTGGATCGTCTTATAACTGGGCAGAGGAGGAGGGTCTGCAAACGCTGTCACTGAAAGACAAGGAGCCCATGAACCCTGGACTGAGGTTCTTGCTCAAATACCTGATGGAAACAGTTGATGGCTCTAGTGTAGATTTTCATCTTTAGGCTATGGTTCCTGAGACAAAGCAAAGCTGAATATAAAACAAAAATTTGTTTCTGGATTGCAACTTATAAAAAGTGAAATATGCTGGACTGTGCAAAGGCCAGCTTTCATGCAGGGAGGCTAGTCTTCCTTGGCTGCCTCCGATACGAAGTGGGAAAGTTGCGCAGGTTTTATTTCTGTCCTGGCTGTGAAGAAAACCTGGAAGATCAGTGTCCATCAGCTGATGTTAACCTTTGGGGAAAACTTCCCCAGTTCATTGCTATTTCTTTATAACTTCATTACCACACAGGCTTTTGTCTCTGTATTTATGTACCTTTTGATTAACCATCTCTGTGTTGCAGGCCATTGACTTATCACCTAAATTGCACCTACAGTTCATTGTCATCCATTGCACCAACAGTTCGTTGTCATCCAGTATCGGGTCTTTCAGCTTTAGATTAAGATTTTAGGTGCATAGTTAAGATACTGTGTAGTAACTAGTAACTGGGCAGCAGCTGAGTCACAGTCACTGTCTGGGCTCTTAGTCCACAGCAAGTGCAAAATAATTCAACTTATCTTAAACTTCCATGGTAAGCCAAGTGTAAAATGATGTAATTTGGCTTAGGAGTTTAAGATAGCTTTCACTGACATGGTCCAAGAGAACTCACACAAATGGTTACTGCAGCTCAGCTGATTCCTAGTAGCTTGTTGTAATGTGTTACCTGGGTTGCATGTCCCAAGCCTTTAAGTTGTGAAGCCAAAACAATGCTGCACATTGCTTGACCTGGTCTACAACCCATGTGTCTTGGGGCAACCCTTCTTTTATAATCCCATATTGTGCTCAAATGAAAAATAAGCGATTCCCATGTTCCTTCTGATATTACTTCTGTGGTGAGACAATGGATAACATCTGCCATGCTGGCATGCCATGTAGTTTCACAAATAATGAGTAAAACATCAGCATCTCCCATGAGAACCCATCTCCAGCAGAGCTAGGATAGTTCCCATCATCCCCATTGTGCCAGGGTGGTCTTTCTTCTCTGAGTCCTGGAGCTTGTCATCACCACTATCTCTGTTGCAGTGACATGACCTTATTAAGGAAACTGCATCTTGAAGGAATGTCAGATAAGATGGACTGTGTGAGCCAGACAGCCACCTCCCGAGCTGGATAAAAGCAGCTAATTAGTTGATTAGGGGCAGTGGTATCCAGAGTTGCCTGGGAAAATTTGAGCAGCCCAGTTCTGACCATGCTCAAGATGGTGAATACCTTTGAGGAGCAGGAGGTGATGTGAGGATGGAGCACAGAGAAAGCTCTTGGTGACTAGGAACCTGCTTGGGTCTGAACTGGGAACCCTGCTCCATGCTAGAAGGCAGTGCTGGAGATGGTGTGGTCTACATCCCTAATGAAATCCAACCCCCTGTGAGGGGGACACGCGCCCTCCAGCAACCTGAACTCTGGGCAGAGACTCAAGGAAGCTGGGGGCAAGGGGAGATGGGCTGGAGCACCTGTGGTGTCCTGCTGTGGCCTTGTACCTCAGGTTTTGCATTCTCCCATGTTTGAAGAAGTAGAACTATGGAGTCCCAGAGAAAGAGGGAGACAATGGAGAGGGGAGATAAACAAATTAAAGGATCACTTTTCTAGTTTTTAAAGGAAAGAACAGCAAACAGTGTTTCCTGCTCTCTGGTAGCAAGCTACTCTATGTCTCTGAATCCATTGTTTAAAGTGGGAAATGATAACAATTTCTCATAGTTCTCATTTTTTATATAGGTGTTTCAAGTACTTTGGCTTGAGGATGCAACATCAGTTGGAAATGCTGGTAGTTCTGTGAACTTTGTCACAGGAGAACAGGGTAAAACTGTGTAATAGAAAATTTTGTCCCTATTCAAAATATACTTTATTTAAAAGAGGAGTCTGGAGCTGTTCTAAACATGACCCATCAACATATTCTTATAAAATCTGTCTTGCCTACAGGTAAACCCTTTCTCCTGCTAATACCAGCAGCTCCAATGGTTATTTTGTGAAGAATGCATTGCATATCATTATGTTGATGTGCACACTGAAATGTAAATGACACCATAAAGGGGAGAATAAGTCTTGCATAATCATCAGTTCATTTTGTGTTGGTACACAAAATCCCCAAACTGGGGCTGAATGAATCTCTTTGGGTTCTACTCTGTCCAGAGATAAGAACAGATTTGGTCAGCATGAATTCATGCCTTCCCTGATATTGCACACATATTCTGAGCTTGATGGGAGTTTCTAGTACAACCCCCAAAAATGTTGTTAGTCTTCATAAAGCAAAATCAGATGTCAATCCCAGATGATTTGGAAGCCAACCAAGTTTTTTGTCAAGGTTTATAAACCTTTTTTTTTTAAAATCGAAAAAGCGATGATGAAGCCAGGTTGAGTTTCGAGCCTGTGACAAGGCAAGTTTCAGAGCTCCGAGTCTCGTCAGAATGGTTTGAACAGCCCTGCAGGAATGTTCTGAGAAATCAAATGAGTATTCAGCGTCTAATTCTGCACCGCCCGCTCGGCTTACCCAAATGAGCTTTTGGAAAGCACTTGAAAAGCAGTCTGGCACTTCCTCCCTTTTAACAGCCGAACTGAAATTTCCGAAAACCACAGAAAAACCTGCTAAGTCCCAAGCCTTGGCCTGAAGGTTTTTCCCCTAACCAATATTATTACTTAATGTATAAAGTTATTGAGCGACCTACTTTAATACAAGGATTATTCATAGTCTGCCTGGATTTGCAAAGGGATGCTGAAACCCTGAGCTGCCCCATAGATCACAGCAATCCTTGCATGAAGCACAAAGGAGAACATTTGCAGTTGTACTGGGACGTTCAGTAAGCGATGGTTTACCTTGGAGTCAGCATAGATTTATTTGCCTTTATTGAATGGAGAGCATAAGATCGTTTTGGTCTAATAGCCTATTTAAGATTTAGGTGCTCAGGCCCATCTTCAGGAAGGTCTCTTGGTGTAAATAACGATTCAAGCCCTTTGCTGTTCTGTCATCTATTAGGGACAAATCTGGACTTATAACCTCCTTGCAGCCAGTAGGGTTGTCTGGGGAAATTAACCCTTACAGAATTCAGTCTCAAGCGTGTATGGGAAAGTAGTCTCCCAGGCACGCTTGTAACCCAGTGCAGCATGGTGTTTTCTCTTCTCCGAATGAGTTCAATGGGATGCGAACCTATTTAGCGTGCACAACTGCTCCCTCTGATGGGGTGAGCCCCTGGTTTTCTGAAATCTCATGTAAATGTGTACATGTGGGGGTTTTCTGATGACTAACCCTCTGTTTGTTGCAGTCATCCCCTACCACATCACCGTCACGACGGGCACAGAATATGACTCCAGCACCGACAGCCGAGTGTTCATCATCATCATGGGTCCTCAGAAAGTGCAGACGGAGAGGCTGTGGCTGGATCTCCCAGAAGGAAAAGACGAGTTTGCAGATGGCTCTGTAGAGAAATTCTCTGTTTGGGGCCTAGATGTTGGGGAGATCAAAAAAGTGGAGGTACTTTGTGAACGCAGCGCGAGTACTGGAGGCATATGAAATACGTGGCCAAAGAAAGCACATGTTGCTGTTATTCTTAGCAGTGAGGAAAAGGCACTTGGGTCTAAAAGGAATGTAAACAGGAATGTGCTAATGAGATTTCACATGTGTCTGAACCTGAAAATAGGTATGCTTTACATCTCACAAAACCAAAATCCTTGGGAGGCAGAAGATAATTTTGAATTGTAAGGAAGTTGTAACATGTCCCAGTTCTGTCCCATCTCTGGCACTGTTTTTTCCTACTCAAGCCTTGTCACTGACAGATGTAGTGAAAGTTCCCGGGATGCAGTCCTCCATCAAGCTTTTTCCTAGTTGTTTTTTACACTACTTCCAGTTGCGTTTCATAAATTGTGCCTGCAGTGAGAAACACATCTTGTATAATTTTCTAGCTAAACATGAAAATTGTTTTCACAGCTTGGAGGACCCCGGCTTAGAGAAGAAAATTAATCATTGTTCATAAGTAACGTGCACAAATAGATTTTGGTACAGGAGCCATTTTTTCTGCTGTGGCTCAGGGAGACAGAATTTGCATAGACTTTCCATCATTGAGCTTAAACTTCACATGAATCTTCCAGCATGTATGTGTACATCATTCTTGTTTCATATGGCGGTTCCATCTCCTGAAAGCCTGCTCCAGCCCCCCGAGTGCTGAAACCCACAGCACCTGAGGATTTCAAGAGCCTGTTTAATTTTATTTTTACCCCATGCCCTGTGTTGCAGTAAACCTACCTATTGATGTGCGTGCTTGTGTGTTTGGAGGGAGATGAGTGAAAAAAATATAAAGAGAGAAATCCTAACTAATTAAAAAATCTTTGCAGTTGTACGTCCTGTTGTAGCAGCTGATAGACTGAAGCACTCCCATTAGCTTTCATCCAAGCACTGGATTCTGACACCTTGAGAAGTCGCCATACTAGATTTGAGTTTATTATCAAGCCATTTTCTTAATGCACTCCAAGTGCCTGGTTATTAGGAGTATTAGCGGCACTTTCTATCTAGCCATCTCTAGGTCAAACTTTGAAGGAGAAGCAAGTGCATAAATCCTTCTCTTCCAGACTGGGTGCACATGGGAACAGCCATGGGCTGGGCCAGAGAGGGAGGAAAAAACCTGTCTAACCCCTCAGTGTCAGAGAGACAGGAAAAGCTGGATGAAGAAAGAAATAGAAAGGGGTGCTGGAAAAGAGCCAGTGAGTAGGGTGAGGAAGGGGCAGAGAACAGGAGAAAGTAGGAGCAGACACTTGGAAATAGAGGGAAGCAAGGAAAAGCAATAATTTGAAAAGGATTACAAATGGGAAAGAAATGTTGCAAATGAAATGCAGAGAGTTAGAAAAAGAAATAACATATAGCTTTCAAGCTGGGTCATGTTCTTCTGCACTCTTTCACCCCTGTTCTCAGTAATCTCACCAGTCTGCTGCCTCAGCTCTTGCTCATTTTTCCCTTTTAGTTGGTAACCCCCCAGCTCGTGGCTGGAGGAGCCATCTGCTCCTGGCCTTCTGCCTTCCTTCATGCAGTGCTCTCTGCTTGGAAGATCTCTTCTTGTTGATCCATGTCCCAGTGATGACATTGATGTGCCAGTCTGCCGTGGTTGCCATGGAATCAGTCCATATTTTCCTTGTAGAAAATTGCAATGTTCAGGGACATTGCAGAAAATTGCTAGTTATCTACTTGGGAAAAGTGAGGAACAGTTCGTTCTCAGATTTGGCATTTGGCTGCTTCTGGAAGAAGGCAAGAAGTTCTGAATATGAGTTACCATGTGAAAATAGCATAGCACGGGGATTAAGTTTCCAGAAACCCTCTGTATAACCCGGGCAGCAGGCTGCAGGAGTTAGTAGGATCGTAAGATTTGCAGCGTGATGCCACTTTTAGTTCAGTATTATTCTCCCGCTGCAAGTATACTATACTGAAAGCAAAAACAGTGGAACATGAAGTAATTTTAAAGGGGCCCATTTATACCTGTCTTGTAAGCCTACAGATATAATATTTACTACTGGTGTACTTTAATAGACACGCTGACATGAAAATAAATAATACAAATCATTGGGCATAGGCACTTTATACTGTGTTCTTAAAACAAGTTTTAGTATTTCTTCTTCTAATGAATGAAAGTATCTCTGTTCTTAGACTGCCGTTGCTGCAGAGGGACATAGGTATGGTCAGAAGAGTCCTGCATCCGTCTGCATTTCTAAACCACTTCTGCTTCAGAGCCTTCCTCCATCACAAGCACAAAGTAAAGTGTGATGGAGTGTAAAGTGTTGCAAGTCCAGTCCCTCGCTGACCAGGGACTTGATCCTGGAAGACTCTCAGGTCTCTCTAATATTCTCTGCACCTTCCAGAATAAGCAAGAAATGCCATTTTTTGGCATGTTTTCCTTCTATCTACCACTCAAATTCTCTCCCATTTTCCCCTGTTGTTGCATTTGGTTTCAATGTCATTGTGAGCTGCCCAGTGCAAATTGTGCATCTTAATCTTGGCGATGTGAAGTACTCAACAGTCCCTCAAGGACAGTGGGAATGAGTTACAAAGATTTTCAAACAGCCCAAGGATCTAGCTGCCTTTGAAATTCTGTCATTCTAACTTAGTTCAAACATCTCAGCCCAAACAACTTGTCGTGATGTTGGTATGCACATCAAGGCTACGCTGCTGGTGTGGCCATGGCTTTGGATCCTTCGCTGTATTGGCATGGTCTATCTAAAGATTTGCTTGCATTGAAAGACAAATCCCAGTGCTCTACTCTAAAAGACCAGCCGTAAGGAAGACTCAGCACTGGATGAGTTTGTCCCAGATTTTACAACATTGTTCTTGGAGCCCTTGGAAATCTGCTTGTGTGCACGTTCTTCAAGGCAGTTGGATGTGCAGGATGCTTTCTTCTGGCCAGTCACTGATACCAAAGGAGTTGAAGGTTGCTGTGAAAATCTGGTACCTAGCCATGTCTTGGAATGATGCTTTAGGAGGTGGCTGTAATGAACCCAAAAGAGCAGCAATCTTTAATAAGCTCATGGGGATTTTCCCTCTGGCTGCTCTGTCCCTGCTTCACCATTGCCCTGAACTTTCCCCGCCGTCTCATTTGCACCATCCTGCAACAGGTCTCGAGAGGCTGTGTGGGAACTCTCAGAGGAGCTTTGTGTTTGGAGAAGGGCAGCCAAACTGGCAGAGAGGGAATGGGAAGGCAAGTATGATATTCCCATTCACCTCACACCCCAGGAATCTGAGAATTAATGCATCTATTGTAGACTTGAATTTCCCTAGTGGTTAACTCTAATTTTCTGCAGCTGCACAGACATTAGTATAGCAATAATACTCCTAATAGCAGTGATGGCTGAGACAGATAAAAAAGATCACTTGTTTGGGGGGGAAAAAAGATATGACAGATATATCATCCTAGATGAACCTGTTATTAAAAATTATTTTCTGAGCAACCCTAAATATCCTAATAATTTAAAAACAAAAACAGAGAGAGCTAGTTTTCATTTTCCTAGTAATGACACAAACAACGCTTGCTCTGAAAATAATGAACTGTAGGTAGCTCTTTTATTCAGCTTTTTATGTACAGATAGCTCATTGGAATGACTGGCTGACTGAGGTTCGTACATCAGCTGGGATACATAATTATGCTTATAAGTCTGCCCTGGGATGAATTGCCCACATTCTTTAAGAAGGACACATGCAGTTTCTAGAGAAGTTTGCATCATCAGCATCCCTTTGCTGCTGATATACATGTAGGAACATCGCTTGCTGCTCTTCATGGCCAGACTCAGCTCCAGGTGGGCTTTGGCTTTCCTAGCTTCATCCCTGCACACCTGGGTATTTCTCCAGGTCCCCTGTCCCTGCTGCCACCTCTAGTCTTCTTCCTTTTTCCATTTAAGTTTTGTCAGGAGCCCCTTGTTCATCCAGGGAGGCTTCTGCCACTCTTGTGTGACTTCCTGCTCTTCAGGGTGCACCATTCTTGAGCTTGGAGGAGGTGGTCCTTGAAAATCAACCAGCTACAGATGTAAGCTCCATCTGTTGGCTCCTACACAAACACGGAGCTTTTGCAGTTTAAGGATGGGAAGAAGAGAAACAGCCTGATACATATAGTTGACTTAGACGTGGATTTGTGAGGGAAGGAGTGCTTGAATAATGCATGTGGGTGTTTGCCTAGCTGCGTCTTTCAACTTGGCTATGAAGCTTTGGATAGTCACTTCTGAGTGTTGCAACAGCAGTGGAAGGGCTTGGAAAGATGGAGAACTGGGTCTGCAGAGATCAGCAAACTAGCAGGTAGAAGTCAACGGAGCAGGGGTAGAGTAGCAAGAGAGCGGACATGTTTTCACATAGGTCAGTGCAGTCTACCTATTTCATGTTCCCCTTGCTCACTTTTAGGACTGGCAGCGTCCTGCCTTCCCTCATGCTCAGCAGCAGATGACCTGAGCTTCCTTGCCTACGTCAGCTACCATGTACACTGATGTCTTGCCTGTTGGGCAGCAACGGCACGAACTATTTCACAGCTCGCTCCATTCCACTGTGGAAGTGGTTTGTGTCATGCTGTATATAGTCAACACTCTTAGTCCTTCATCACTGTTTAAAACACCCAATCTGGGTCTCTCCTCCAGAGAAATCCCCTTTAACCAGCAGGTGTTTTCTCACTGATTCTCACAGGTGGGCCACGATGGTGCTACCCCTGAGAGCTGCTGGCTGGTGGAAGAGCTTACCATCGTTGTGCCCACCAAAGGCGTCTTGTATAACTTTGTCTGTAAGTGCTGGCTGGCCAGAGACAAAGGTGATGGACTCACCTCACGAATCCTCAATATCCTGGATGCAGACTGTGTTAACGTTGGCCTCAAGGTAGGCTCTGGGCTCATCCTGTATCTTCAGCTGTTGCATGGACGTGTGCTGATACAGGTTGTGTGTCAGCAGTTCTTGTACTTTGACTTCTGCCTGTGGTTTGAGCCTTTTATTTGCAGGGGTTTTCTTTGTTATTTCTTTAGCAAAATCTTTAGGAACGGTTTAGCATCATTACCGCATAGAGCACTGTTCAATAATGCTGGCTAGATGCAGTCATGGCACGGGCAGAAGGACAGGGTAGGGCAGAGCAGGTAGGACACAGTTCAACAGCATGTCCTCATGTTGCCACCACACCTGGAGCATCTGCTGCATCACCTGGTACCCACAGAGTGGGGGCAGCTGCAAGGTGAACACCTTGGTGCAATCTAACTCCATCGTGTTTTGTTTGAGGAGATACTTCCAACTCATCAAATTAGAGTAGCGGAGGGATTTTAATCTCTGCATAGTGTGGCTGCATATCAGCTTTTCTAACACAGGATAGGGAAACTGAATTCAGTTAGAAACTAATAATAATTGGAAGTTGTCGAAACATGGAGACATTCGTAAGCTTGATCTTGGAAATGAGTAACTGATTAAAGTTTAATAAGCAAGGAAAAAACTATATAGTCTCTTCATCCATATATATGAAATTTGAAGTAATGGGTGCTATGCCATATTTCAACCAAGTACAAATTGGAAAGCTGAGCTATGCTGATTTTGGATGTAAGATTTATAACAGAAATAACAGTCTGGATGAATGGGACAATAATACCGTGTTTAATACTTGTATGGCAATTTAAAATCTCTATAGATGTGTTTCTATTTACAGTGAGTTTACACTTTCATAGTACATTAATTTTTCTTTATGCTGCTCTTGATTCCCAAGCTAAAGATATTCTCCTGAAATCTTTCTTGTTCCCCAGACACAGGAAAGCGTGATAACATTTTTAGCATCTCTGAAGGATTCAACAACTCAACGCAGGTTTCAGTGGTAGAATTGACCTAAGAGGGAAAAAACCCTCCCTCAGATTGAATGCCAAGGTTAAAACCTAATCTCTTAAAAACTTCCCATCAGTTGTTTAACCTCCTGGATAAGGTTTCCAAACTCCTACTGGTGAGCTGATGGCTTGCCCGTAGATTGAAGCGGACGTTAATGAAGACTTATGTTCAGTCTTCCTCTAAAAGCCCAATCCTGAATATTTATTTTCATAAGCATGCCAAAAATAGACACATCTATCTAATTTTTTTTCTATGATGTTGGGCCAGAAACTTGCTGAAAGGTTTGAAGGAAATCAGGGGACATGCTTGAGACATGAAATCAGAAGTATGCATTTGACTTTCTGATCAGTCTCCTAGTTGAGGGAATATGGGACTGTTCCCTCATAAATAGCTGTAGTTAGAAACTGAGTTTAATTTTTTTTTTTTTTTAAAGTTCAAAGAAGACTAGTACATTTAATGTCTTTGGGAAAGTTAATGTTTTTTTGTTTTGCTTTTGCTTGACTCTTGCACAGTCATATGTACCCGTTTCAATTTAATTTTCTTCTTGGTTTGATATTCCCTCTTTATGCTTCAAATTGAGTATTTGCCTTCCCATACATAGAGAAACTAGTCTATGTCCACCACAGTCATTAAAAACCTTTAATGCACTGGTAAAAGGGTTTTTCTTCTCCTACCTATAGCAAATATGATGTTTTGCTATGATTTAAAATGTGTGTGGATGAATATGTGATGGACAGGTTACTCGAGATTGAACAAACATGAAAAAATAATTTTTTTATGACGTTATTCCTTTGCACTGTTTATTTATGTGGCAATCACAATTCAGGCCAATAAAACTTGCCTAGCAGTGCTCTATTTGAAATATGTTTTGTTGGGGCTGTTTCTTGATATACTTCCACCTCTTAAATCCAGAGGTCTTGTTATCATAGGCACGATCTTGAAAGCATCTAAGTGGCCTAAAAGTCTTAATGCCACTGACAGCCACTGGGACTTGCATGCTTTTGAAATATTTTATTTTGAATCTTTTTATTCACATGTCAGGAGAAAAGAACAAAGTTGGGCTAATAAGGTGAAAATGATGCAAAATGTGTTTTCACAAATTGGCATACCTTTAAAATACAAGATCTGGGAAGACTGCGTTCGATGCAGCAGTGTGCGTCTCATTGGGAGATAGGGTAGCTGCATTTTTCTGCTGTAGAGAACGTTCAGATGTATAAACTTCAAAACTATCGGTGATGTTGGACTAAATGTTGCCCAGATGGACACCAAACACTTGGGGGAAATGTTTTGCAGTCAAGGGAAAGAAACAATTGTGTGTTTGGGAGCTGTTTTTTAAAAATGGCAGAAGTTTGGTGCTGTACAGAGGTCTGGAGTGCTGGGAGGTGGTCAGGAGGAGATGCCAGTGGCAGAGGGCTGGAGACCCACACACCGACGTGAGGGTTGTGACTCCTGTGGAGAAACAGTTTATCAGGTCTTCATCATTCCCCAAGCATGTGGCCATCATAAAGAAATCTGTCTCTCTCTGAGTCTATCTAGGTTGAGAAAATCTGCAGAAAAAGTCATAGACGAAGCAAAGGGTAAGGTCCTGTAGCAAGTTTCAATCTCTAACTTTGCCTCTGGGAACCACAGCGTGGAGAGGAGCCAAGATGCCATGTTGTAATGATTTCTGGCAAAGGAGCAGATCTGCAGAGCCTGTCTAGCCCTTTGCCCAGGCTTTTGTGTGGGTTGAGGACAGCTGTTCGAATGAGACCTTCTGATTGTTTCAAATCCTCACCAGATCCTCTACGAAGTCACGGTTGTGACTGGAGACATCGAAAGCGGCGGTACCGACGCCAGTATTTTCATGACTGTCTTTGGATCCAATGGGAACACTGAGGAGATGCAGCTGGAAAAGAATGGAGACAGGTACGTAACTTTGACATTTTTGTGGTTAGAAGTGGAGTGATAACAGATTCTGGTGTCAAGTCAAGAAGCACTTGGGGCTTTGATCATGCTCCCACTGAAACACAGATAAACTCCCATTGACTTTGCAGATTCAGAACTGGGCCCCTTGTAAATGTTACTGCGTATTTAGCAGAGCAGAGGAAAGGAGAGCACTGTGCAGCCAGGGAAACCATGCTTTGTCATTTGTAGAAGTTTTGTTTAACCTGTTCCTCAGTGGCTTTAGAGATAAGCACTGAGAACAAAAATACGAATTGTGAAGTCTTGCACCAACTCCAAGAAGAACTGGGGACATTGCATGAAAACCACAGGTGCAATTTCTGCTAAATGCATCTTTTGTGGAAAAATAAGTGATATAACGTAAATATGATTTAATGGAAACGCATTAGTAACTGCAAAGACAAACCAACATGCACAATCCTGCTTTGGGAAGTGCCTGTGATGGGAAGGTGCTGACTCTCCTCCATCTGCTCCTCCCGTTTGCTTTGCTGGCCAGATGTCAGCCAGCTTGGTCCAGAAGCCGCGTGAGGGATGCCAGGGCCTGGGCTGGTAAGCTGAGGGCCCTGCTGAGGGCCCTGCTGAGAAGTGGGCTTCTTAGCTTGGGCTCGGTGCCACGCTAATGTAACCACGCGGTTTTGGAACTGGAGCTGGCTTCTCTGCAGCTGGCACAAAAGGGACACGCGATGACATCTGTCTGCCCAGATGTGGCCTTACGGTGCAGAGAGATGGAAACGGGCCGTGAGCTGCGCGGAGTGCTGCGCGGAGTGCTCTGATTTTACTAAAAAGGTGGAATCTCGTGTTTTCTTCAGCAGAGACAGCTAACAAACACTGTAATCCTAGTCTGACGCCAGCACTTCTGTAAGCCAAAAAAACCCCACATGCCACTGATCCATTTCCTCAAGCTTTTCTCTTCCTTTCTAGCACCTCCCTCGGTACTGAAAGCTTTGGCAAGAATGAACATGACACTAACCAGCTTTTAGAGATGGGCTTCACCAGCCTTAAATTTAATGAATTGGCTACTTCTGATCTGTAGAAAGCACCTACAGAGTGTCAGGAGGGCTGGAGCATTTGGTCGCACGGTTCGAGCTCAGCTTGCTGAGGTGATGCCGGACTCTTCCCCCAGCCTCCTGGCGATGCAGTTCCTCCGCCGCAGCTTTGCGTATCACATGTGGGCTGGATAATTGAAGATAAGGCTCCCTGCGTAGAAGTGTTTGCTCAGGGGATGTTTTACTTGCAGCTGTCATAGCAGAGTGGGTGTCTGGGCAAGCATGTTCAGCTAAGCTTGAAACCTTCATGTGTTTAGTTAGTAACAAGCACGAGCCTCGTTTGCTTTGAAAAAAAAATGTAGCAGAGGTGCTGCTGAATAAAGTCTCCATGAGAAACACCGCTGAGTCACGCAGAAAGACGTAGCTCTTGGCCCTGCTCCCTGTCACAGAGAGACATCCAACGTGCGGGGCAATGCACCTGGGTTACCACCGTGTCTGGCTATCGGTGACATCCTCCTTCCAAGACCCCAGGCAATCCCAAACTGATCCGTCTTCCACTATTTTAAGCCCAACATTCAATTCTAGTAGGTGGGAAAATGGACCACGACTGTTTCTATTTAAAACTAAAGCAAAATTCACATCAGGGTACATCAACCAAAAATCTCTAAAAGAGACCAAGACTTCTCCAACCCCTCAAGAGAAGGATTGCAGTTTCACTCAGGCTGGCCAGGCAAGTGACATCCCTAAATGATGTGGCCTATAAAAAACCATCACATTTGTCTATCCGGGTGGGATGGATAACCTCTGCTATAAGGATATGAAAATGGAATAAAGGAGGGCCACACAGTTTGTACGTTATTAGTTGCTTGGGTGGTCTTCTGCCGGTAGAAGGTCTGCAAAAGGTGATGAAAACTCCTTGGGGCTGTATAAAGAAGAAGGACGCGTAGAGCTCGGCTATTAATACGTTAATATCCCCAGGACGCTGTGCTGTTCTTTGGGGATGTACTGGCACATCTCTGCTAGCTGGAGGCGCTCTGTATCACACCTCCAACTGTACAGAGCTCTCGTCATCTCATTAGCACCTTCCGCAGAGGACGTGTGTGTCCCCAAATACAAATACCGCCTGTTTCCACACCACTCCCACCAGTTTTCATCCAGCTGTTAACAGCACAGGCTCCCCCGGCTCTTGTTTCGCAGGGAAATCTCGCCAGCTTTTGCGCCAGCAGCGAGGGATGGGTGAGAGCCACTGCAACCAAATGGTAAAAGGCACTTCATCTTTTTTGGGGCCATCCAGTGCCAATTCACTCACAGCAGCTTAGTGCATTACGAAGAACCATCTGTCTAACCTACCGCAGATTTAAGGCAATTTTAGCTACATTACTGTTATTGCCAAGACCTCTGGGCAATAGAAATATTTATAAGTGCAGGCATGGGTAGGAAAGCTTAATGAAATCCCTTAGATAAATGCTTCAGTGTCCTGGAAAAGGAATAGCGGCAGTCAGCTTGTCTGGGTACTTCTTCTTTTCTCGTTTTTTTTCAGGCTTGTGTTCATGTTCATATAAATTAGGGATAGAAAAGAGCTCTTGGGTCACCCAGTTTGTCACTTTAGCAATTGTTTCCCTCTAGTACAATGACTTCTTGGAAGTAGCAGGTGAGTATCGGCCTTACAATCTGTAAACAGGGCATTTACTGAAGATAAATAATGGTTTATTTTGCTAATAGACTGTTTAGCTTAGAGTTGCTCAGCCTGGAAAGGAGCAGAGTGAGAGACTTCTATGAAGCTTTGTAGGTAATAGTGATTGTAGTGAAAACTGATCATAGAATCATGGGATAATTCAGGCTGGAAGTGTCACACCTTTTTCTTAAATAGAAGTGGAAATCAATCCAGTCCAGGCACAAAAGCACGTTCTCTTTCTCACAGTGAGACAGGCTGTCTTGGTATTCGGTACCACAGAAAGACAAATAACAAGAGAGGGGAGTTTTTCAAAGAGCAGACATAACCCTTAATAACTGGAAATGGACTGGGACCAAAACGCCCTGTCCAAATGCCTCTGGGAGTGCAGCGAAAGCAATGCCTGGATGAAAACTGAGGGGCTGGAGCCAATCGCTATTGCTAACATCTGCAGCTATGCAGGCTCAGATAATGGTGTGAGGATAATTTTTGGTGTAATCTGAGCAGAGGTTGGTAAAGAAATGGGTTTTTTCTCCGTATCCTGGCACTGCACAGCTGTAGGAGGCTGAGTACATTGCCAGGAACGAGATATCATCATTATGGATTGTCTATATTATGGTAGTGCCCACAGAGCTCTCTCCAAACCTCTCAGCAGACTCAGGTAACTCACACACAAGAAGTTTGCACGAAGGAGGAACCTCAGCAGCAAAGTGGTCGTGGTGGTGCTTGATAGACCCCCTGGATTTGGCTGCTCTTCTACTTAGCAAGGGTTGAATTTCCACCTCCAAGCCCACAGCAGGTCTGCCAGAGTATTTTGGGGGCAAACCTAGAAGATACTCTTGCTGTAACAGAGTAATATTGAGCCTGAGGCAGAGCTTTCACTGGAGCACGGCTTTCTTCCTAGCATCGTTGATGCTAAGAGGGAGGTAAGGTAGCTGCAGTCCTGGCCAGTGTAATATCTTCTTCAAGAAGCATATGTTAACTGTTTTTCCCTTTTTCCTGCTTTCTGCTGATTGCTATGCATGAGCAGTTCCTACACATCCTTGTGCCTATATACAGCAGCCAAGCATAGGGTAAGTTCTTTCACGCAGTGTTACACAAACCCACCCTGGTTCTTACCAAAGACGGAGTTAGTTTGCAAATCCAAATACCCCAAAATTCAGGAGGGGAGTGCGGGACGCTTGGTTTGGGCTCCTCTCTGACACAATTTGCCTGCGCTTACTAAACTTAGGCGTTGGGCTCCGACTTGCAAACAGGTTGCCGTATTTAGCGGAACTGCAGCAACTGTCTATCACCGCGGCAAATGCAAAGTTATGCGCTGCGTCTCGGAGAAAGAAGATTAAGCAAAATCGCTTTGTCTTCTAGCTGGGCTGGGCTAAGGGCAGGCATGTGGGCAGATGCCAGGAGGAAGGCGATGTGCAGAAACCTGACTGTGAGTCTCTATTGTTCTGGTTACAGACAGAGCGATAATGTACGCTACAGGCTGCCTGGAACGACTCCAGGTGCCTCGTATGGGCTTGATTTTCCAGAGGAGGAGGAATCCCTGTCAAATCTGCACTGAGGTGTCTTGCCAAAAACACAGTAGCTAGTGGTTGCAGGACAGAAAAGCTCAAGTCCAATAAAGTGCACTCATAGACTTCTAATTTGAGGCTGTTGGCAAGGTGTGAGTTGCAGCATGGACAGAGGATCGAGACGCAACGATGCTGTAAAGCAACGGGAAACCTCTCCGGTCTTTCAATCCCTCCAGGTTTGAGCGAGGCCAAGAGGACAGTTTCATTATGGAGATCGCCGATATCGCACCGCTCCGGAAGATGAGGATCCGGACGGACGGGAAGGGGACTCGCCCGCACTGGTTCCTGGAAAGGGTAATGCGCTTCACATCGCGCGTCTCTTTGCAACCTGCTCGTGCTGAAGCCTCTCAGCCCTCGAGAAAGAGGAGAAAGGCAGAGGGTGACTCGCTTTTATTCATTTCCTATATTTTTCCATTTGGTTTCTCATGGTTTTTTCCCGCAGGAATTGAGTCAAAAAAGAAGAGAGCAAGGGCAAAAGCTGCGCTGTAAAGCTTTATCGCAGTCTCTGCTGTTAGACCTTGCTCTCCCTCCCTGCAAAAGAGCCTTGGCTTGCCACCAGGGCACCTGCAATCTTTTCTGGTCCCCAGGCCGTACCCTCAGCTCCTGCAGACCCCTGTCATGCTCTGACCCCGTGGGAGAGTGGACCCCCCTCTGCCAGGCAGGAACAGCTAGTGTGGGCCTGGGCTGGGACATTTCCAGATAATCCATCCTTTCAGGTGAAGCATCACATCTCTCCCCTTCCCTTCTCCCTCTAGCACACAGGCAGATTTCCTTCTTTTCTTCTTCATACAAGTAAGGTGTCGTTTTCTTCTTGCATTTTGAATACAGCATGCAAAACGGCTCCCACCGCTTCTGTCGATTGTATTTTTCCCTGGTGTCCTATCTTGCAAAAAAGCACAGTGTTTGCCTTTATCTTTTCTACCAAACCACCAGCCCCATGCAAACGTCACTTATATTTGGGTGGTAGAAAGTAGTTTGCTTGTTATGGGTCCCCATAATTATATTTCTAGGATAGCAATGGAGTGATGTGCTGATTCCACACCGTCAGGTGTCATTAAGGGAAGAACACATCTCTGTCATGTTTATTTAGCATGCTTTTTCTGGAGTAGATATCCTGCTGGATTTCTGTATCTTGACTTTTTTATGAGAATAGGTTAAGACCCAATAGCTTAACCCATGGTCAGAAAGAATAGTGCAGGATTTTTTTTATTGGGTCCTTTATCCTTTTCGACTGGTCTGAAGCTGTCCTTCATTTTCCCATAAATAATGTGTTTCTGAACACTGGTCCTAAGCGGCCACCAGTTTCCAGTGGAGTGATGAACTGCTCTTCACCTCCATTAGCATGGTCTAAAAAGTGTTTCTGTGGTACAGTACATTTTTGTGCTTGAGCATTGTCACTTCTAAGTTTTTTCTCAGCAACTCTTGCGCAGGTTTCCAAAGCATTAGACCTCCAGCATATATCTTCTGAATATATGCCACAGACACACAATTTTTCTCTCTGTGCCTAAGGAATAACTCGATCTGTTATCTGATTTGATTCAGTTATCTCGGTCAAACTCCCTTTGCCAGTTCCCTGATACCTTCCCGAGTTTTATAAATCATATTCACATAAAAAGAAATCAAATAAAGCTTATTCATCTGGAGACATTCCAGATCTTGCAGGCGTGAATTAGCAATAGCTCAAAGGCAAGGGACAGCGGCGTCATCTTTAGTGGCATCTTCACATGTTCCTGTTGCCAGCTCTGTCCAGTTGTCCAGCCTGCTGGACTGTCCCACCCAAAGCAAGGCTTTCCCAGAGAAGTAGACAAGAAGGACTCTCATGTGGACCCATCCGACGGGATTATACCCCTCTTATAGCTCTACAGAAGCAACAGGCAGACCATGCACGCAACTCTCCGAGACCAGGATTTTAGAAGCTTTTGAAAATCGTACCCATAGTTTGTATTTTTCTCAGAGAAACAGAGCGTGGAGGATCTTCTAGCTCCAGTGATGCATAGAGAACTTTATTAGCTTTCTTTCCCACCTTCCCTGCAAAGGTAAACATAGCATTTGCATTCCCAGGCAGAGAGTGAGGACAGGAGTGCTCTGGAAGAGGGGAGGAAGGATTTGTGTTCTCTGATTTGTATTCCAGCCTTGAAAACTTACGTAGCCTGGTGTGACATGAAAACTGATCTGAGCCCATTTCCATTTCTGTCAAAAGTGCATATTAAAACTGCATAATGAAATACTTGTGGGGGTAGTGCTAAACTCTCAGACAGATGGTTCACAGTTAGTGCTAACTAGCACAGTGAAATGAGAAGCTAGATTAAGCCATCAACCCCGTAAATAACCATTTGTTGCTCCATTTATCTAGAAGATATTCTCAGTTTTCTTGTTCTGTTAAAAAAACAATAAATGATCTTTTTAATTCTCTTTGGTCTTTTTGTAGAATGTTGCTGGTCATAATTTATCCTGCTTTTAGTTTACCAGAAATAGAAGTGCATAAATACCAATTAAAATGCATGAATTATCAATGATGTTGTACACAGCCAAAAGATTCAATTTACAAGCAGGGAAGTAATCTTTTTTTTTCTTTCTGTCTAGATAAAATACATTGAAATTTCATTCAGAATCTCAGCAAAGTAATGGACTTGGTGCCAAAGATTCAAACTGCACCAAAAGTGGCAATAAGATTTAAACACTGATACTTAATCCTCTAGAGGGAACAAAATATGATTAGTGATGTGTTGGGCCAGAATGAATATTATTGATTATTGCTATGCACAGAAAGACATAGCGAAAACTCTCTAAAGCTGAGCAACACTTTCTGATCTCACCACTGCTTGGAGAGACACAGAGTTTGGATATTTTCCTCTGACCTAATGCTGAACCTCATGTTCTTCCACATCAAGCTACCATGACACTGCTCTGTGTTTCTGAAAAATCAGAGAATAGAATCACAGAATTATAGAATCACAGAATGGTTTGGGTTGGAAGGGACCTTTGAAGGTCATTTAGTCCAACCCCCCTGCCATGGGCAGGGACATCTTCAACTAGATCAGGTTGCTCAGAGCCCTGTCCAACCTGACCTTGAACGTTCCCAGGGATGGGGCATCTACCACCTCTCTGGGCAACCTGTGCCAGTGTTTCACCACCCTCATCGTAAAAAAATTGTGACTTCTAATTAGGAAACTTATCTGAATGCATGCTTTGGAAACCTCCTCCTGGGATAGCCTGTTCCTCAGTCCACGTGGTGATTTCACCTGCTGCCCAGGGTCTTAGATACGAAGTTGAAAAGCTGGAAATAAGAAGGGATGAGAGCTCTCTGAGTGAAATAACAGGAATTGTAAGACTGTTGAATTCTGCAGTTGCTTCCCTCAGAATTTTAATGTTACTTTGTGCTGTCAAAGCCAGGCAGATAAGAAGCTGTCTTAATGAAGCACTAATTGCATTGCATTCAAACGTTCCAAATAATCCTGAATGTGGGACTTGGTCTTTATTCAGTTCTTTTTCCTTTATATAAAGAAGATTAAGAGAATTTGAGACAAATCATTATAGCTGAAGCTCCCTGTTGTTCTTTGCAACATTACAATCAGAGGACCCTGTTTTTAAGCGAAGACTAATGACATGCAACAGAACCATAAAAAAGTGCGGCTGAGACTTTGAAGATGAAATCCAGGACCTATGTATTTTGGTGTTAGTGGGGTGTGAGCCCCTGCGGAGCGTGTTTTACATTGCAGCTGGGGAAGGCTGGGTTGAGGTAAATCAAATGATTGGACGTGTCAAACCTTTCTGTTACAGCATACAGCGCACAATTAATTTCAAGTTGCTGGTTTAAAGTCACCTACAATATTTGCTCAGCTCCAAAGCAAATTATCAACATTTTACTCATACGTACTGCTTCCGCATCCTTTTAATTTCTATAGGTGTTCTACAGCCCAGTTAAAACCTATGCACAATTAGCGATAACGTTTGAGCTTAAAAGCACGCAGGATGTCCACAGCAAGTTCTAGGTATCCTAAAAAATAGTTTAGATTCAATGCAAAGCAGCAGCCTCATTGCCAAGCGGTCGCTAATTTTTCTGAGAGGAGCAGACAGCCTCAGCTCAGCTCCCTGAGATGACTTTCTTGACCCTCATGATCCAAACCAAAATCCTGCATCATCCTGCATCACCCACAAACATCTCCTTGTAGGATGGGATTCCTTTTGTGCTACTTTAGTCATTGAAAAAAGCTACGTTCAGCTTTCACCTCTTCTACCAAACTATTTAGGCTTCCTCCGTAGTCAGCAGAGAGATAGATGTGGGAGAGGGAGAGATGCCTTGAACGGCCGTTTACCTGCCCCCAGCTTGGGTGGGACGCTGGTGATGCCCAGCTCTGACCACTGACCGTAGGGAGGGCCAACACGATGTGCTTGGGCTGGATGCCCGGTGTTTAGGCTGGGTAAGGTAGGCAACGTACCCACGTTGTGACTGAGCAATCAAGCCTGCCACAGGTTTCCTTGCTGTGATCTCCCCTGAGCAAACGAAGCTCGTAAAATGAATCTCTTGCTCCTGTCTGCTCCTCCCTGGAGCACCATCCCAGAAGGAGAGAGCAGAGGCTGCTCGCTCTGTCTGTGCTAACTGCTTACATGAAGCTGCATATGGATGAAATCACCCACCCTGGGTGAGGGGCTGGGGATGGAAAGAGAAGGTATTTTGCTCTGGCGGTTTTAGTAGGCAGACCGTTTTTCCCAGACAGCATCTGGAGCGCTGGGCACGGGCTGGTTATTTGTGAGAGGTCTGATCTCTCTGTCTGTGAGTGCACTCCAGCTGGCAACTCTAATCTGCTTCTACCCCCCGCTGCCTTCCTGACATTTCCCTCCAAGCTTTGCTCAGGACATTTTGCTGCTGACAGTGTCGCCGTCATTCCCGAGCAGGGCAGAGGTAGAGCTGGCTGAAGCTTTTCCAGCAAAGAGTTTATGCACCAAAGGGGAAAAAAAAAAAAAAAAGGTATTTTCAGTCAACCTGAGATTATTCAGCATTCAGATTTGCAAATTTTAGCCAAAGAAAAGTTTCTAGGTTGGACTCCTAAGAGGATGTAGACATCGTTCACGCATCCTTGAGAGAGGAGACTTGCTTCTGGTCTGTGCCCCAGCAGAGAGGGCACCAGCTGGGGCGGTGGAGACCTGGTTTCTGCTTGGCTCAAAGCAAGGATTTGATTCAACATCTCTTGACTGACTCACAGAGCAGCTTTCTGACCACAAAGTAATAGTGTCACCAGCTGTGAATAAGCAGCTTTTTAGAAAAGTGGGACAGCTTCAACAGCCCAAAATGTCCTATACCTCTGGGATGAAGATGCTGTGTTACAGACCCCTGTTTAGCATCAGGCAGAGAGAAATCCCCAGATGAGTGTCCTACCCAAGGAACAGTAGAATGCTCAAATAGCACGGCTGCTGCTTCAGCTTTGGTGTAGCTACTGCCCTCTTTAAAATCCTTTTTTATAACCTGGAGCAATGTTGTTCTTTGGAACTGCTAAAGGTTCCGGCAAAGCTTGGTGGGGGTCGACAGAAGTGCATGGACTGGGACACATGCAGTTTGAGGACAGAATTTGAGCACATTTTATCTCAAGATAAGTTTTATAAGTTTCTTAGGCTGATATATGAAAGTGCAGCGGAAAGTCACTAAGATAGTCAAGGGGCTGAAGCATACGGCATACTAGGAAAGGCTAAGGTAAATGGACTTTTTAAGCCTTGAGAAGAAAAGGCTAAAGGGGAATATAATTGCAGTCTTCTGCTGCTTAAAGGGACCATCGGTCCAGTCTCTTCTCAGAGGTGAACAGTGAAAGGGCATGAGGCAATGGACACAAGTTGCCATAAGGAAAATCCTGATCGGATAGAAGGAAAAAAAATCTTCCCAATGAGAGTGATGCAGCGCTAGGATGGAGGCCCACAGTGCTCGGGGAATCTCCACCCTTGAAGACTTTCAAAACTCAGTTGGACATGGCCTTGCAGTTAGCCCTGCTTGGAGCAGGAGGTGGGAGACACCTCCAGGTGTCTTTTTCAACTTAACATTTTCCACGACTCCATGATTTGTTTCTTCCTACTATCATGTCACACTTCTCCGATGCATCTGGGCTCATGTTTCCATGGCCTTTGCGGAGATGTGCCTTGCAAGACACTGTTTCTTGATGCACTGCTTCACTCAGGTATGGTCTCTTTTTCTGTTAGATGGTAACAAAAATGGTAATCTGCAGCCCTGTCTCCTCCCTTCCCTCCAACTCCCCCAATTTAGTGAGAATTTACTGCTAGGTTTTTGCTGTAGGCAAGCGTAATGTCTTTCTCCCAATAGACTGACGCTCCACTGAGCCCACATTCAACAAGACACATAAAGGTGGGTATTTTATTAGGTGTTCGTTGGAGTAATTCACTGGTTTGTTCTAAATAGGTTCCTATTCTGTTCTTATCACCACAACATCTGAGCTCCTTCCCGTGACACATTAGACCGTGTGACTAATATCTGCTGCTTACTGTTTGTTCTGTCACCTTTTCCCGGAGGGAGAAGAGTGTGAAGCATTAAGTTTTGCTGGCCTAATTTTATCTTGTGCGTTGCTTTAACTTGTTTGGGGTTGGTTTGCATATCTCTACAATGATTGCTGTGTGTTTGCACAGAGGAGGCAGGCAAAAGAAAGATACTATGTACTTCAAGTAGAAGTAGTGAGGTTTTCAATAACTCTCTGTTCTTCTTCTTTAGACTTAATTCCATATTGGCTTCCAGAAAAGGTCTCTCTTCGAGATGAGCTTTGTCTGTAACTTATGTCAGAGGAGCAAATTTCTTCCTATGCTTTATCCCATGCGTGAAAAGTTCCAATATTATGAAGACCATTTCTCAGGACAAGTCACCACAGCAAATGTTGTCCATGGCAGAGAGCTCCATTTAGCCCAGAAGAGCTCAGTACAGATTTTGAAGCTATGACCAGGCTCTACCCATGTCCTACCACACTGTGCACTTTATAGGTTTGATCTTTGCACTCGTTCAAATGGTAGTTGAAGTTTAGCTGAAGTTTTTTCCCTTCTTTTGGCTCTTCACAGATCATCCTGAAGAACCTCACTAATCAAGAAGTGGCCACATTTACCTATGGTGAATGGCTGTCAAAGCTGAAAAATGCCAAGGGAAGTCTTGTGTGTGAGATGCCAGCTGTGATAAATGATGAGCAGATGATGGAGGACACAACGTACACTCTTCAGGTTAAAACCAGTGATGTTGGAGGCAAGTCCATGGTGGATACTTTATGACTTTTCTAGTATAAAGTTTGATTTTTAGCAATGGAAAACATATCCTGCTTAATTTGAAATTATGTTAAAAAAAGCATAATTTAGCCCTACTATGCTGGAACACCTCCATTTTGGCAGGCTGTTCATCATGACTGTTATGCTGTGAGATTCATCCTCATCTGAGCACTGGGCATAGAATATTTAGACACAAAGCCTAGATTTGACTGCTTGTTGTCTTCCTCTGAAGATACCTTAACAGAAGCTATTGCCAGACCATGTTACAATGGTCAGGAGCCCCCTTTTTCTTTTATTCAGGTCAGGTCCATCCATGTAGGATGGAAAAAAAGCCTACGGTCAAAGCTGGTGGGCTCCAGGTTTTCAGTCAGCACTATCTGCTTTGGCCAAAGAGAGGAGCAAGAATTCACCCTCCTTTCCAAAGCGTTTTGAGACCATTTATCTCAGGCCATGAAAAAACGTCCCTAAATGCACACCAGATAGAAGAGGTGGAACAGAGTATAAAGAAAGCTGCAGTGCTTCAAGAGCCAAGAAATGGGATTTCTATGTCATTTCCTGGGATCACTGCCTCTTTTCATAAGAACTTCTGTCAGGCTGCTGAATGAAAGCTGCAACCACATACAAGCTGCCTTGTGCCAAAATGGGGCAAGTTAGACATTACCTTGCAGACACCTTGTTTGAAAGGTTGACCTTCAAAGGGGATTCTGCCACACCACTGCACATAATCACCTCCTGAGCTCTACCGTTCTTTCTTTTTTCTTTTTTTTCCTGGATTTTCCAGTGGTAAATTATTCAGCTTGTGAGGTTTGATCTGAGAAGATCAAAATTCCCCTGGCAGAGTGTCTTCGCGCCACCTCACCATTTTCTATCTGCTCTGCCTGCTGCTTGTCTGAAAAACATGTAGTGAAATAAGAAAAACAAAAGAGAGAGAGGAAGATTTGTTTATGTATCTGGCAATCCATCTAGTACAATGGTAGATCTTTCTGTGACCTTTTTGTGAAATCCAGCTCTAACTCACAAAGGCGATGGAAATAGAAACGAGAGGAGAATAGAAGATGACAGCAACAGCAGACAGATTTGCCCTTCCCGTTGAATGAAGGATGACGGGTATTAATGATGGAACATTTTATTTCATTATGAACAGCGACAACCAGTAGGAAAGAGCAGATTACAGAGAGGTTTCGGAGAGTCTGATTATGATTAGATCACACAGCGCACTGACATAATGCTGAACTTTATCCAGCTTACCTAAAGAGGGTACAAGTCATGAACCATCTCCCCTCTTTGGTCATTATGTATTCCACAATTACTCCTGGTTGGACCAATTCAGGAAGAAAGACATTTTATTCTTGATGGTTAGTTTAAACATGTTATATCATCTCCTGCCACACTGACATTGTCTAGGGACAGCAATGCTCCACAATGAATAGAATCAGATGTGTTTATTTCTAGGTATAAAGTTTTTTTTCTGCAATATCTGTCAACTTTCCAGTGCATCAGAGGCACTGAGAAAAAAAAGAAAATGAAAAAAAGGAAAATTCATCTCACCTATTTCTCACTCTCCAAAAAATTATACTTCTGGTCTTAGTTCCTTCTAGTCTAGTCCAGTCAATTCATCTGGGAGAGGCGTCTTAATCAGTGGTCTGGATCATCCTCTGGAGGATCTCTGTCACTCTCTCTTCATCAGATTCAGACAGAGCCAGCACAATTAAGTTAGGCTAGATGGCTAAAGTTAGGGAAAACGAATCCCTCAAAACACGTCCTGCAGCGAACTAGAAAGCATCAGCCATTTCCTCCCCAGCATACGCGCATATTTAACAGCAGTCCTGTTTTACTTTTTCCTCAAAGAAACCTTTGAGTTACTGTTTGGCTTTCCAGAAGTCATTAGCTTGGATGGTGATGTAACATACAGAGGTTACATCAGGGAAAGACTCTTGCAAAGGTCCTATCTCCTCTCTCTCAAAGGTCAAATCCATAGGCCACCAGAAGTACCTCAGATGGCAGCTCTCGGAGTACACACAGATTAGGGGAGAAGCAGTTGTTACGGCAGACACATCCCAAGTCTGATGGGGAATCTTTGGTTAAAGCCAAGATCTTGTGTTACTTTTGATCTTACAAGAGAAGTAACACACCATCTCATTTTCTTCAAGGTATGACCTACAGACATGGCTGCAATAGAGCCAGACCACCTGATGGCTCTTTCTGTGGCACAAAAATATCCTTGCCTGTTAATTTTGATTTACACAGACTTTCTGTATTCTGTATGCGGGCATCATATACGTCGTAATGCAATAAAGATGGAGAAAGAATAAATACTGCTTTCTCATTTTCCAAACATTAACGAAGCAGGAGGCTTTTACTTCTGCTGTTATAAGATTAATTAATATGTTGTCAGCTCAGCTACAGCCTATAAATTACATAATTTAAGGCAGTTGGTGTCAGTTCCTAGTGCCTTATCCAAGTCTCTGTTAAGTCAAAAGAAGGACATTCTTTGGCCTCAGAACGCTGTGACTCAAGCCCATAGTTTGTTTAAAAATGATGCAGCTGCTCAATAAGAATCATAAAGTCATAGACACTTTGGTTGGAAAGAGCCTCCGGAGGTTATTTCATCCATCTTCCTGCTCAAAGGACTATTGCCAGCACTAGGTCAGATCAGCCAAGGCTCTGCCCAGCTGAGTGTTTGACATCTCCAGGGATGGTGATGCCACCACCTCCCCAGGCACCCTCCAGACCTGTACCATTTTCCTAAGAAGTATTTTTTTTCCTGACGCCCAACCTGAACCTCCCCAGCAATTTGCGGCTGTGGCTCCTTGGGGTATATGGTCTGACATCTCCACAGCACATGACCCTGTCGTCGTTATCACTTTCCCTCCATGTGATCACAGGGGCCCTTGTTCACCTAGCCCAGGATATCTCCCTTGGCCTTTCCTCACGGTCGTGTGCTCCAGTTCCTGTCCATCTTGGCAACCATCTGCTGAGCCTCCTCAGTGTCTCGACATGACCCAGGGATTCAAACTGGCAGCATGGCTTAAGTGCTAAGTAAAGGAGATAAGATCTCTTCTTCAGCTGCTGGCCACGCTCCTTCTGATGTAGCCAGTTTGCCTTGAACACTGAGAACTTGCTGTTAGCTCGGATTCAACCTGAATATGAACGTTACTGCTACAACCTCGGGGTCTTCTTCCACTCCCCAGCACATACACGTGCAGGGTTTATTCTACCCCAGACGGAGAACTTTGCAAAGGAGAAATGCAAAGTTCTCCTTGCTGAACTTCATGGGATTTCTGCTTGTTTCTCAAGGTCCATCTGGGTTGGAATTCTGCCATTCAGCGTGTCAGTCACTCCCCCAAATTTACTGTTATCCGGAAATCTGCTGAGGATGCACTCTGTCATTGTTTAGGGTGTTGATGACGAAGTTCAGCGCTGCAGACCCCAGTATCGACCAGTGAGCTATTGCACTCATTACCGGTTAAGACTTGTGCAACCACAGTACCTTCATCTCTTCATTTATCAAATCTGTTACAGTTCCTGAATGTGCCTGACAGTTTCCTGGAATTAACAACAACGACAAAAAAAATCAGGGAGAGATCCAAATAGGTGAAATGTACATTGATTCAGTAATTTCTATTCTTTTCTTTCCATCTCCTGCTAATTGCTTGTGAGGGAAATGTCACGGCATGAGGCTTCTTCCTGCGGGGAAGGTTTTGCTAAGAAACAGTTGGTTCTGTGCTTTTTTTTTGAGATCTTGCATTAATTGGGAGCCTGCTCCTTGTAAGGAAATGGACTTTAGTTTGCTTTGTTCCTCACCTCAGCAAGCTTTAGGGTCATAAAAGGTACTGCCAGATAAACTGCCCGAATCCCTGATGCTTTCTCTTCCTTCTTAAGTCCTTCCCAGGGAACTGCTGAAAATTAGCCCCAGTTTAACATAGGCAATTTTTCACGGGGACACCAAATGTTGCTTTGCCTTTTCTCTGTATGACTCTCTTTCTCCTCTTTTTTTCCTTCTTTTAGTATTTTTTTCAGTCCTTCTATAAGAAGAGTTGGGATTTCTTCCTAATATCTGTATTCAAGTAATTATCCCGAAGAAGTGGTAGCTTTCTCAAACAGTTTTCTGTCCCCCCGACTTTGTCTCTGCATTGTGTTGTGAATGGAGCGGTGGGAAATACTGTCCGTGTGGTCCAAAGTGGATTTACGATCCTCTTGTGCAAGAAATGGGTTGGCAGACGGTTAGAGTTTTCAAAGCTGGGCTATCTAACCGAGGGCAGTAGATGCTGAGTTTCTTTGTAAGACAGATTTGGGTTTGATGGTCTCATTTTCATTTTCCAAAATTCAAGGGCTTTGGTTCTGACACAGCGATGAATGTCTGCCCACGCGGTATCAAATTTCTTTCTATGAATCTGCTTTTTTATTACGGCATCAAAAATAAAAAGCAATAATTTTGGTAAAATTGTAAATAGTGCCAGGTAAAATTGTTGTAAGACCTTCAGCTAAAATGTTCGTAAGGTCACTGCAGGTGGTGGTTTGGCCTTGGACTCTCCAAAAGTCAGGAAAATTTCTGCAGCAAAATATGGGCCGTCATGGGCATATGAAGTTCAATATCAGGTAATGAAAATCATCTTGGAAATTATTCTTTTCCTAACATATACATAAGAAAACGTGGGAGTTGGTGGGGCAAATTGTTGTACAAGAAACTGGGACTTTTTCCATTAATGCAGTGTGGACAACATTTTGAGAAACAGGAATATAGAGAGAAGACTTATGGGAGGGGAAAGTGGTCCACAAGATGCCATAGTGGTTTGATTGATGCTCTGCACTTTTCTTTCAAACCCCTGTGCCATACAACACAGGGAGAGCAGCACGAGACAGACCCCAGCTGAAGTGTCCTGGGTGCCACAGGACAGCTTGGAGGAGGTTGTGGGACTGCAGAAGGAGGCCACGGTGTGGAAAAGGGACTGTGGCCCAGTGGGAAGCCCAGGACAATGTGTACTAATACTTTGACTGTAGCTAGAAAAGTTAAAATATGTTCTTTAATGCCCTTCCATAGATCGCTGGATGTTGCTGGGTAAGTCACTTTGCCTCCCAAGCCACCTTGGAAAAATGGGAGTCACGACACTGACATCCTCCGCGAGGCGACACGATGCACAGTGCTCCATCTGGAGCAGATACTCTTCCTTCTTCTTAGTACTGCCATCCTCACGGTCACCATACCTTGTATGCAAGGGTGAAGTGTCCCAGCTGTATTTTGGGGATGGGCTGGAAGGGCTGGCTTGTTAGCTACCACGGGGTGTCCTCCTTGCAGGATCCTGCACAAATTCACTGAAATTTGTTGGTTGTGCCCAGAGAAACGGGCTCATCACTGCAGCCTCTTCCAGCCTGCCTTTGCTGCCTCCATGTCCATGCAATTGGAGGCTGGGTGTCAGCCCTACACGGCAGGCGAGCTTCTGATGATGTGCCTTGCTCTCTCCTTCCAGGAGCAGGCACCGACGCCAACGTGTCCTTGATCCTGTTTGGGGAGAACGGGGACAGCGGGACCCTGGCTCTGAAGGAGTCCAACAAGTCTAACAAGTTTGAGAGGAACCAGATGGACGAATTCAACTTCTCGGACATGCTGAGCCTGGGAGATCTCTGCAAAGTGCGGATCTGGCACGACAACAAAGGTCAGGGCAGTGACTTGCGGGGGTGGGAGAGGTCGGGACAATGTTTTCACGAGGAAACACATCCTCCTCCATGGACATGGGGCAGACTGAGGGCACTGTTCCCAGCTCTGCTGCAGGCTGGGTAATCTCAAGGATTTTACCTGGCTCCTGTGTCCCAGCTTGCCTGTTTAGACATACCCCCTTCATGCAGGAGACCGTTTCCCCGCGTGCTGGTGTAGTATCTGCTCTAATGGGTCCCCAGCTTCAGTCAGAGCTTACAGCCACCGCTGCAGCACAGATAATGACAGCTCCTCCAAAGCAAAGCCTGTTATTCCAACACACCAGCTCTATTAATGCAATACCTTTTTCACAGGCTAATATGGCACTTTCCCAGCAATTTAGTGCTATCAGCCTGACACCGACACACGGGGTAATACAGCCTGGAGTAACATGGTGAGCTTTAGAAGACAGAGATAAAGATCTGTGTCTGTCGTTATTAAAATCACTACATCAGATGGTGAGTGTACAGTGCCCTGCTGAGAGAGATTCTGACATTTCCCTGCTGCTGGACACCCGAACTGGTTTCACAAACAGCAGAGCAGCACTGTCGTAGTCATTTGCGTTGTTATTCAGGTACCAAGAAGCGTCCTGTAACAAATGCATCACTCACACTGCTGTCATGACATCTCATCCCATCCCATCTTCATCTAAAAGAAATGATCTTGCATGAACAATGACTTGCTCGCTAATGGCAGGCCCTTGCTGCAGCCCAAAGGTGAAGCTTGATGGTTCCCATAGACCCATAGTATTAACAAGGCTGTTTGGGCAGTAGTGTTTATTGAAGTCCTGGGAGAAATGGCAGCAGGACTACCCAGTCGTTACCTTGTTGTACTGAGGCAGTTGGTTTATGGCTGGGCTGGGGTTATATAATAAAATCATAGAATCATAGAATCATTAAGGTTGGAAAAGACCTCTAAGATCATCGAGTCCAACTGTCAACCCAACACCCCCATGCCCACTAAACCATGTCCCTAAGCGCCTCATCTACACGTCTTTTAAATACTTCCAGAGATGGTGACTCCACCACTTCCCTGGGCAGCCTGTTCCAAGGCCTGACCACTCTTTCAGTGAAGAAATTTTTCCTAATGTCCAGTCTAAACCTCCCCTGGCGCAACTTGAGGCCATTTCCTCTCGTCCTATCGCTGGTTACTTGGGAGAAGAGACCGACCCCCACCTCGCTACAACCTCCTTTCAGGTAGTTGTGGAGCGCGATGAGGTCTCCCCTCAGCCTCCTCTTCTCCAGGCTAAACAGCCCCAGTTCCCTCAGCCGCTCCTCATAAGGCTTGTTCTCTAGACCCTTCACCAGCTTTGTTGCGCTTCTCATACTGACATATGTCAGTATGGGCTTGTCCTGGCCACCATCTTCTTGACTTCTCCAAGTTGTGGCAGCTGGGGAAGGCTGCATCTCATGCAATATTAATAAAAAATGCTACTTCTGGATCAGACTCTCCCACTGTAAGTTTGCCTCAGTATTGTTATTCAAAAAAAAAAGAAAGAAATCCATTGTGAAATATGGGAAATATGACCATCCATGTAATCTGGCTTCATAATTGTCTATTCCCAGCCACTGCGAGCTTCAGGCTCCTATTTATGACCCCCACAACACAGGACAATTTAGTTGTTTAAGCTCTGTAACATCATGTTATATAGCTGGTGCTGAATGCAGTAAGGGAGAACATTTTACCTGTTTTTAGTTGCCAAAACACTTATTCCTTGAATCTGTGGTTTAGATGCTGAAACGGAAAGGGCTATCAAAATACCCGCTGGAGTTTTAGCTCGGCAAACAGGCATCTCTGCAGTTGCAAGGGTGGTTTGCACATCCTTCGGAGAGCAGCAAGAAATCAATATGGACTTGCAGGTTCATTTTCAAATATATTACCAGCTAAAATGTCTACAAAGAGAACGTTTTCCTTAAGAGGCTTTGTGGCTCCCCAGTGATCGGTCGTGCTAATAGAATGAAATACACCCGCCAGATCAGAGCTGATCCTTAGGGCTCAGGCACGCGAACAGGCTGGGATGTAGGAAGATAAGAACTGGGTCAGACCGAGGGTCTGTCAAGCCCAGCAGCCGTTTCCAACAGCAGCATCGTTGGGTGCCTGAGGAAGAGGAGGAACTGAGCGAGCGTGTGTAATCCTTCCCCTATCCTCTGCATAGCTCAGAGCAGCTCCTGAACTGGATATCGTTTTTGTCCGTTAAGTAACTGTCAGTGAATTTTCTCATTCAAATGCTTGTCCAGATTCTCCAGGAGACATTTAGCACCCACAGCATCCCATGGCAATGAGACCCACGGGTCTGCTCTCTGCTGCGTGACAAGCGAATCCTGTTAATCTAGGCAGTTTTGCTGCCTTTTCCTTCTTGCACAAGATTCACCTTCTCCCTGCCACTGATGATGTTGTTGATACAGTTGGGGCATTACCACAATGCAGCTGAGCTACGGTAATTGCTATCTGCACGCTCTTGGTTAGTGGCAAAGGGAAGTAACAAGTTTAGCCTTAGGCTAAGAAGTAAATAGGCTTAATTAGTTTAAATTTGCTGTGGGCTGGGAGCGTGTACCCAGATAGCCACCACAAGTCAGCTAAAATAGTAAACCATGTGTCCAGAACCTGAAAAAATACTTCATATTTATGAATATAAATACACATTGCAACCTCATATTCTCTTTCCTTATTTCCCTCATATCACTAGTTTCCACTTATAAATAATAGTTAACAGGGCTTTTACCAGACCTAGCTGACTGCAGGGTTAAACCTTGGACAAACAACATGTTCAGGTTTTGTTCAGCAAAAATGTACTTGTTTTTCCCCCCACAAAGAAGGACAACTGTAGTTTAAATCATAACATATGTTGTCTTCATTGTTCTTGCATTAGTCATGTGAAAGGCATATCCTATCTAAAACTTCACACAATGCAGCATGACAGTTTTTTGGGTGGGTAGAGTATTTATTACTGCTGGGGTCCCAGGCTATAGCTATCCGTTGCATATATTCCCTCTCTCTCTCTATAATTTATATAAATTGGCTGTGCCACTGGTTAGAAATTCCTGGCTCTATTTTTTGGAAAGGAGTAGTGGGGTCAGGGGTCAAGGGTCATGTATGTTTTTTGTCAGATGCTTGGGGGACTTTGGGTATTAAATAGAAATGTGCTTGTATTTACCATTACTTTGAGGCATCACATGTTGATCATTCTTTCCTTAGGTTTCTTTTTTTCTTTCTTTGGACTGAACGGTTCTCTGCCAATGGTCTGTGGAAGACTCAGCCTCACACTGGCTTACCCCATTGCTCCTCACGTGCTGAATACTTGGAACATGGGTGAAGTTCTTTTCCTAATTTTCTTAATAATCAGCCTCAATGACAACATCAGCCTGTTTTGACTCACATTAGGTGCCTTTAGCACCTATGGGCTAGTCAAGGAAACTACTAACCATCACAAGGCTTCTTTTTCTTTCAGACATCACCTGGTCGCAACAAGAAGTCAACCAACCTGCCCCCATTTCAGGATAAAGTACATTTAAATGGCTTGTCCAAGGTGGCTACTTTGCCACAAAGCCCAGCTCAGCATCTGTACCCATCGGTGAAGTTTTGCTGCAGTGGCTTTGCTCCCAGTTCGCATCCCACTTTTGTTTATCCTTTCACTGAAATTTGACTTGCAGTGGGGCGTTCAGAGTTGAAGAGACAGTAATTGCAATGGCAAAGACTGTCAGAAGGTCTTTAAATTGCAAACACTGCGTTTGCCTCCTCTGGAAAAGGATGTCAGTTTTATGGTCCCACTTTAATGCTTTTAAAGGCTGTTTTCCCCACAAAAACTGCTGAGTGGCATCTCTGTATGAGATAGAAAGGAGGAATGGATCCCCCATCTAATTCCTCTGACTTCAGTAAAATTGATTAGGGAGGAAGTCGGTGCTCATTTGAAAACAGGCAGTTTAGAGACTTCGCAACTGCAATTTCAAGGAACTTGTTCCTGATTTTTTAGATGTTTAGAGCTCACCCGCAAAAGTCTGGTAACAATTAATTGCTGTGAATGAAATTCAGTTTTAAATTTTGCTCCACGTCTTTTTATCTTGCCCCTGTTTACTTTGAGATACTGATGTTCGACCTAATATATTTACACTCCCTGAGCAAATTTAATAGTTTCCAGACTCCCCATCTCCTGATCTCAGATAGGCACTATGTATTTTCTCATATCTCAGTTCATTTACTTCTACATTTATGCAAGATCGGTATCTGAAGGTCTGTAGAAATGCTGGCTTTCTAAATATAGGCCTCAATTTTTTCTCTGGTTTAAGGACTAAATCACCATTCTGGAAGAATGGCTTAAAGTTTCTATCTCAGTAATGGAATTATTTACCTAGAAAAAGCCTCTTTTTTTTCCTTTTTTTTTTTTTTTCTTTTTTTTGTCGCCTTTTTCTCCTTGCAACTAGGAGATATGGGAAATCTGGCTTTAGCTCCCTCATCTGCCTGAGTAGATTGGAACCCAGATGATAAGCAGTCTTTCTAAAGTCATTAATTTCTGATTCTTGATTATCTCAGTTGCCATCAGCCAAGGGGAGCCAGGAAGAGTCTAATTATGGATAAACCAGACTTCTCTGTGTTATTATAGGAGCAAAGACAGAAATAAATAACAAGGTTAAGCAGCCCGACTTCTTCTTTGCCTCAACAGGGCAATTCTCTCAATTACACCAACTGCTATGACATTGTCTAATTGAGCTTTAAATAGCCTATCTGCCCCAGTGACTCCTTTTGGGTGGCTCTATCAATGGAGAAAGTATCTTATTCCCCTTTCTTGATCTGGACCCAAGTCAAAAACATTAGTATACCCTTGTTTTTCCTTGTCTTTCTCTGAAGGAACTACCTTTTTAAGGAGCAGTATCATAGAATCATAGAATCATAGAATCATTAAGGTTGGAAAAGACCTCTGAGATCATCAAGTCCAACCGTCAACCCAACACCACCATGCCCACTAAACCATGTCCCTAAGCGCCTCATCTACACGTCTTTTAAATACTTCCAGGGATGGTGACTCCACCACTTCCCTGGGCAGTCTGTTCCAAGGCCTGAGTATCTTGGATCAGATCTTAAATTGCCCAGGCCTTGAACTCGCAGCACACGGCTTTTCCAGAGATATGTTTCTGCAATTCACGGACATGATTCCAGGCCTTCTAGGCACTTGTGGGCCATAAATTATTAAAAGAAACCTAAAGATCTGCCTTTTTAGCCCTTTGTAAGGATTTGCTCAGCTATCAGGCTTGAGAAGGGCTTTTCTAAGCCTTCTCAGTGCTTGACTGTTGCCTCATAAACTCTGTTGATCCATGGGGCAGATTTGTTGAATAGTTTCTGCTTTAAATAAAAACTGAGAGGAAGAGAAATAGATGTGTAAAACTGCCCAAGGAGAGGAAAGTCCACCATCCCCCCTGTTTTGTTGATGGCTCAGTACAGAGGAAGACAATGTCAACTCCTGCGTCTTTCTGGATGGATTGAAGTGAACACCTCAGACAAAGCACAAATGGATGTGCAAGCTGCAGACCTGTGTAGCACGCCGGCAACTGTGCAGTGGCTGCTTAGTCCTTCAGATTGCCCAAATCTGGCATCAGCCCCTTGGGAGACCCCAGCACGACCTGCAGAGCCCTCCTCACATGCCATGCACCTTCCTCTCTCTTCAATGGTAGGTTTTTTTCCTTACACTCAACAGTCCTATCACAAAGATGTGCTACAGGCATTATAGCACAAATAAAAGACACTGCAAAGATCTCACAGTCCAGAGTTGACATAAAGTAGAAAAAAAAAAAGATGTAAGCAAATAGAACAGCAGACTCGGAGAGAAGGCGAAGACTTCAGTGTTGACCTTGCGCAGTCATTCATTTCTTCCCAATCTCCTGTAACTGCAGAACCCTTCACGACAGAGTGAAAAGAGCCCAAAAGGCCAGGTATAGCTGTATAATTATCAATTTTGTAAAAGCTTCTCTTTTCTACAAGCCTCCTTTTCTCCTCTTGGGGACAAATTATCCTGCACCCTTGTTAAATGCTTTTGCATCAAGTATGCCTCAATAAAACACAAAATATGCTTCAATGGCAAGAATATCATCTGAGAAACTGTTATATCTTCACCCTGAGCTGTTAAGTGTTTTTGCACAGGAGTAGTTTATCTGTAAGACGTGAGGGGGGTTGTCTGAGAGTAATTTAGGGGTGGTTTTGACCTGAGTCAAATCCTGGACTGAACAAGTTGCATAGACAACAGAGGAGGGGGGGGCAGGGGACTTATTTTCTAAAACTGTCCCAAGTGTTAAGCTTTTGCTTTGTCAAAGGTTGTGAGAGGTTTTGTATTGCCTTTCTGCTCTGATGAGAAATGTTGTGGTGTGAACTAATATGATCCTAAAGGAGAGATACACAAAATAGATCTATTTTTATTCTGCCACTGGCTTACTGAATGACCTTGCGTAAATCACATCCCTGTACCTCATTTTCAATTATGGAAATTAGGGATAAAAATTATTCACCTTCTTAAAGTGTTTTGAGATGTACTGATGCAAAGCTAGATGCTATGATTTTAACACCTCACAATTAACGCTGCATTTCTAGCGATCTGACGCTGCTATCAAAACTCCCACCACTTTCTGGGTGATGTCTCATGTGGTGGGGTTTAGGGATGGATGGTCGTCTAACCAGGCAGGGGATAAATAATGTCAGAGGACACAAGGCTGATGAACTGTCTTTGCAATGGTCATTATGTTCTAGAAAGTGCAAAAAGAAAAAAAAAAAAAGCAATTAGGGAGCTGAGCAGCGCTGGTTGATGGTTGTGAATGGCTGGGCAGCAGCAATTCTTCACTGGTCCCTAAGCAGCCAATGTCCCGAGCAGGATTTTTCTTTTACTCCTATGGGAACATAAGCACCAGTAATGACAATTATTATCCTTGATTGGGCATCAACCGCTTTCAAAACCAAGCCAAAGAAGATCTGCTACAGATAGACAAGGGATGGAGAGGAAAATAAATTAATATGGCCGCAAAGAGTGGAGATAGTTTAACTTCCATGGACATGTGCTCATCCAAGCCTGGATCTGGTTCTGCCAGCACAGGTTTGATCCCACCAGCTCTCACTTTGCCAGGAATAGTGAATATTCACTAAAGCGAGGTCAGGGACCAGGTGAGTCCACCAGACTCAATTCATTCTCACTCTTTTTCTCCCATCCTCCCATGTTTCTGCATGTGTCAGAACAGCTTAATATTTTAGGGGTGAATATAGGCTGAGACAAGTGGTGGCTGTTCCCGAGAGGGGCTAAGGAAACTTCTGGTGCTGAAAGTTGGGGTTTTAGTAAAATGAAGCGGTAACTTCATTATCTGTGTTACATCTGCTACTTCTAAAGTCAGACTCGATTGCGCTAATCACTGCAGAAATGCATGACGAGGAGCTTACAATCCAAGCTGTCTGTCCGACGTCAGGAAAGCGCAGACTTTTAGCATCACCTGGGAAAAAGGCAAAATGGTCCTGCGAAGACCTTGTAGACGTACACAAAGGGTCCTTGCCCAGCATCACCCAGTTGTCAGCTTGAGCCCTTTTGGAAAGGAAGATAAATGGGACAAATAACTGCTCTTTTGGATAAGGACACTTGGGGAAGAGAATACATTTTCCTACATGACACTAAATTATACAACTGCCAGATTCAAGCAAGCAAAGTGATTCTGTTTTCCCCAAAGCTCTTCTCCTCCTCTAATTACATTTGAAATGTTTTGCATGCTATTGAAAATGTCACTTCCAGCTGCGGACCATTAAGGAGCCTACATGGCACAGCCACGGCTTTTATCAGGGCAGGTTTGCTGCTGGGGATTTCAATGGCAGCAAAACAGACCTGGAGTGAAGTACCTTTTGTTACAAACATTGAATACTTGTTATGGTGATAGGGGATCAGTGGTGGCCAAACCATTTTAAAGACCGAGACCTGCATAATCAAGCAGGAACTACTCAGATATGTGCTGTTTCTTCCCTTCTACCCCAAAGCAGTAATGGAGACAAACATAGTGATGCTGGTTTGTACTGGGGTCACTACAGAAAAACCCACGGTGCTCTCCAAGGCATTCGTGCAGTTGAGCCCGTGTTCTCCTGGTACTGTTGGTCGAGGTGCCAAAGGGATACAAACAGATCTGCTATGGCTCTTCTGCTAACACTGGAAGTTGGGTGATGGAGCAGCTGTGGCTTTCATGGTGGATCAAGATCCACCATCCAATGGTATCCTGGCACCCAGGGAAAAGGCTGATCAGCCATCGCTGCAGAGATCCTCCAGTTTCCTCTGCGTGGCCAGGCTGTGTGAGCAGTGGCCAGGACCTAGGAAAGTCCTTCCACCCTGCTACGTCCTCACTACTTTTCTGGCTCCTCTTCCTCACTCCCTCACTGATGCCCATAAACCAGCTTGTGCTGAGGCTTTGATGCCACAGGGTTACACCCGTATGGGAAGTAGTTCCCTTTCCTGTTGTTTCTCAGGTGCTGCAGTGTCTCTGAGCTCATCGCTCTGCAAAAGCTGCACAGAAACAGAAGGTGGAAACAGGGTAATATCCTGAAACCAGGCTTTCATGACCTGAAACGTGGTTCTGCAAACATGGTTTCGTCTCCTTCCACTGATGTGCCCCCTGGCATGCAGACCCAGCTCAGCAGAGGGAAAGTCTCACATTTAGACTCCGCATAACTGGACTTTGTGGGTTTTTTTCCTGTATCAATGCAAAAAGAAATTAAATGTATCTTTTCCCAGTCTGAAACAAGAGAAAACCAATTCTTTTTCTGGCTAAAGCAGAATAATTTCTTCAAACCCAAATCAATCCTTCCGTTCCCATATCAGCTTTTAAATGGGGTTTAATGCTGTGGCAGTGAAATCCTTGATGTGACACCACTCCTTGCACCAGGAGACGTGGACAGGGTGGGAAGATGTGCTGCTCTGGACGTAGCCAGTACAGCATTCACCTGGGGTGAATTATTTCTCTTGAGAAATTAGAAGCAATGTAGGATACTTCTACAGCTTCCAGATCTCTTAATCTAATTTAGGTTGCTAACCATCAGGAAGAAAAACAGAAAAATGGAAAGACCAATTCTAGTGAGAGGGAAAAGAAATATTTTTTCCTTAAAGCAGACAGGAGGAGGCTTTGAGGCAGTAGCACAATTTTTCTAAGTGACCAGCCAGCTCCTTGATTCGATGTACCCTCGTGTTGTAAGGGACACCCTGTTGTTATTTGCTTTTCAGTGTCGATCCCCTGACAGAGCCCAGAGCTTGCTCTTTAAATAGCCCAGAGCTGATAAATGCATTTTTCACAGGGAACACCAGGAAAAGCTGCACTTTGTGCTTCCTTTGCCCTCAACTCCAATACGTGCTGGAAAGTCAGGTCTGGCCCCTCTCTCCCTGTGATAAAAGAGCAGGTTTTTGTTGCAGCTTTCCTGGTGAGAGGCTGCTGGGACCAGGCTGGAGAAGAGGGAGGAGGGTATGTGCTCTCATTCAGTCTCTCTCCTGGTACCGCTGCTTAGCACTGATCCTGTCCCAATCATGTTGTTCACTGCTGGCAACAGGACTAAGATCACCAATTTATTCTATCCCAGTCTGCAGTCATTGATCTCTCTCGCTGGAGAAGGATAAGATGTTTTCTTTCTTTCATCCTGTACTGTTTTAACTAAAGTTTTGACGGAAGCGGAGCAGCCTCCTGAATATGCTGCAGAGACGTTCATTTGAACTTCAGTGGAAATGAGCCTGCCAAAAAGATTAACGGCTGACACTGCCAACACGTTTAGAATAGATTTCCAAACAGCCCCAAAGAGCAAGTTGCTCCAGTTAGAGCACGATGGGAGCCCTGGGGAACTTGATAAGATCTGCCCAGGAGGCAGTAAACTGGTGAGGGTATCGCATGGCAGCACACCCCCAAAACCCCTTCATACCCTTGTTCTGCTGCTGGAGCCTGGAGGAGGTCACGCGCGTTTGGGTGCTGCATCCAACCCCCCCCCCCGCCTGGGTGCTGCACCCATGGTATTTGCACAGGTCCCGTCGCTGGCACGTGGAACTGTCCTTCCAGTGCACGAGAGATGTGGACATACTGGAGAGATTCCAGTGAAGGGCCACAAAGATGATTGAGGAATTGGAGCATCTGTTGTATGAGGAGAGGCTGAGAGAGCTGGGACTGTTCAGCCTGGAGAAGATGAGGCTCTGGAGGATTTTATCAATGTGTACAAATATCTGATGGGGGAGTAAAGAAGATGGAGCCAGACTCTTCTCAGCAGCGCCCAGTAACAGGACAAGAGGCAATGGGCACAAATTAAAATACAAGAAAATCCAATTTAAACATAAGAAAAAAGCTTTTTCCTCTGCACAGGTAATCAAACACTGGCACAGGTTGCCCACAGATTTTGTGGAGTCTCCATCCTTGGAGATATACAAAACCCAACCGGACACAGTCCTGAGCAACCTGCTTTAGCTGCCCTTGCTCTAAGCAGGAGGTTGGACTAAACGTTCTCCAGAGATCCCTTCCAGCCACAATGATTCTGCAGTTCTGTGCCCCCTAAATTTAAGGGGCAAATGGTGTCTTTGGTTGAGATCTGCTTTGTAGCAGGTGATTTCCTAGCTTGAAGAAGGTTCAGGAAGACAAAGTACAAAACACGAATGGCTGTGAGGCTGGTAGAGAACTGCCAACACATGGTGTGGAGCAATCGCAGTCCACAGGAGCTGGGTGACTTCTTGACATAACTCAAAAAGGTTCCATCATTTTCTTTTCAGGGCTAAAGAAGATTAATATTTGCAAACTAAGGAAGTAGGCACATGGCAGTGAGTTCTTGGAAGAGCAAGAGCTGTTTAATGTCTCTGGGATGTAAATAATATGTCAGCAGAGATCTCTCATCGAACTTAACCTTTCTTTGTCTAACTAATAACAGGACTTGTAAGTAGAACTGTCAGAACCTCCCATCCCCTCAAGCTCAACAAGAGCTTCTTCTATTTCAACAAAGAAATCAGGAAAATGTTCCCAAATGCCCTTTTATTCATTTTCAAGTTTTTTTTCCACTGAAAAAAAAGGAAGTAGAAGACTAAAAGGGAGCTATGACTTCTCTGAGGACCCCAAGGCAAAAGTTAGGTGATTCGGTGGTCCCTGGTGGAACATCCATCACTTTAGTCTGTCCTATGTTCATATCCAGTCACAGCATTAGTGAATTCTCCCTGGTTGCTTGGCAAGATCAGGAGAGCCTGAATAATTTCCTTGCATCTGCTAGCTGGCAGGGTCAAAGGAGCAAGTTGTAATCTACCTTCCGACCTTCAAATCCAAACATGAAGGGCGTGGGGACCGTAGAGAAAGATACTAAACCCTACAGCTTGTGGCCAACTAGCACTCCCAAAACGCGAAGGGACCCCCACAAACCGCGCACACACTGCTATGTCTTTTTTAATAACTATGGACACGTGTGGTGGAAGGATGAGGGTTGGGTGGAACAGGAACTTTTATCTTTCTTTTGGCTTTCAGGCTTCATGTTTTCTTTAAAATGGAAGGAAGAATCAGCAGCGGTTTCTGTGACAAAAGCTGCTCTATTAACTTTTGCCCCCAAACCCTCTGATTTCCTGGAGGTTTCATGCTTCTGGCTCTGGCAAACAGTTCCACAGGGTTTTCCTGGGCTTTGGAAGGGTTTGTTGTCCCTAAGCCACAGTCGTGCTTCTTCCTGGGACGGTTCCTGTGTTGGTGTGTTGACAGGGGGCACGCCGGCCCCGGTCCTCCCTGTTCACTGCTGCTGCTACTGGTATTGCAGAAGCCCTGTCTTGTCCAAAGTGCTGGGCAAGGACAAGAGGTGGCCCCTTGCCCAGAGAGCTTGAAATCTAGCTTATCCAGGACCATGCTCCAACACCCTTAAATCTGATCAAAAGCCAGCGACTCCCTTAAAAGCATGGCCTGACTCTAGAAGGGGGATCAGATTATGGTCTTGAGCAGGTCATCATTGTTTTTGGTATCAGAACAACGTCATGTTCGCTGGTGACATTATTTGAAGCAAATACAGATCATTTCTAGTACCTGCAGGATGCTCCCAAGGAGAGGAGCTCACCTCCTTACCCAAGCCATGTGAAAATATCCAAATCTTTTTTATTTTGTTGTTTTACTAGGAATCGCACCAGGTTGGCACTTGGAATATATTGACGTGAAGGACTCTGCCATGGACAAGACGTTTCGCTTCCAGTGTGATCGCTGGCTGGCTAAAGGTGAAGACGATGGGCAGCTCATAAGGGAACTGGCTTGTGCCAATAATGACATCCTGGAACTGAAGGAACGGACCGGTAAGTTTAGAGTTGACTTGTGGCATTTGCTGAGGGACCTCAGAGGCCATAGGACCACATCCCCTGCAAGGTGCTCCACTGAGGGTTCCCACGCAATAGGCATTTGTATTTGCAGGCTTTAAGGGTTGAATTACTTAAGGTACTCTTTAGTTCAAAAGTGAAATGCTGTGATAAGAAAGAAACAAATCAGGATTTATGAGGAAGAAAAAGATCTCATTTTGGGTTGAAACTTAAGAGGGGCCCATCTGCAGCGGTTCAATCCAGCAGTAAGCCATAAGGACACATGGTTATGGTCTCATTAGCAATAATGTGCTTGAGGCTTTGAGGTGAAAATAAGTCCAATCCTTAAAGCTTTGTAAGTAACATTGCTCCAGCTTCCTCCTTAACATCTTCTGGGCTACTAGCTCAAGTATCCCGGCTGAACATGACGGCTGAGCTTAACGCCCCATAGCCCTGGGTCTGCTCTGGGTAATTCCACTGGGTCCAAGGTAATTATATTGGTGTCTAATGTGGTGAACGAGCGAGCGAGCAAGAGTTATTTAACCGCACTGATGATATGCAAAGTGCATCTCAAGAACTCCTGCACCGCAGTGCTCTTCTTCAGGAGAGTCCTGGAGAGTCAATAATCACATCACTTCAGTGTGATTTCACTCTGCCCCTGCAAAAAAATCAGCCTTGTGATTGCCATTTTGGGTACTTCCATGCCGCCATAGCATCTGAGCACATCCTGTTGGGTACATGGGTACCCTCACTGTCCTTGTTAGGAACGGTGGCACAAAAACTGTAGGATTTGGGCTGTGTTAAAAAGGGAGTGCTTAGCACAGCAGGGAGCTGGACACAGCTTGTTCAAGAGCAGCTTCGTCTACTCTTGCTAGCTGATTGAGCAGTACTCATATTTTTCAGGTACTCTATCCCTGCCTGAAATCCAAAGCACGTAGAAGTCAAAAGTCCCACAGATTTCAATGTGGTTCCATCATTATTTTGCAAATGCTTTCTTGTGTGCTGTGATAAATATTAGGAAGAGAGTTTTTAAGCAAAGTGACAGCCAAATGAAGAGATCTTTCTGGCCATCTGCTCTTCCTTTTCTTTTTAACGCGTGTGTTAATTATGCTTTAAAGCCTATGAGATTGTCACAGTAACAAGCGACAGAGAGGATGCAGAAACAAAGGAAAACATCTGGATCATCTTAGAAGGAAAGCTGGGCCGCTCAAAAGAATTCCTTATGGAAAACTCCTCCAAGAAAAGGAGATTTGAAAGGTAGTGGGACTGGATGATGGGCTAGAGGAACTTCCCACTAGCTGTGTGTCTTCCACAAATGCCACCTCTTCTCCAGGATGGTCTACAGAGTTGCATTTGTGCCATGCTGTTTCTCATCCCCCTTCCAAAAAGCCTAATGGCTTCTCACCTGGAGTAAAAGGAAGATGTAAAATTAGCATCTGATGGGCAGACACAGAGCAGGTTTAAAAACGATAAGAAAAAGGCATTTGGTAAAAGGAAATGTAGATGATGCATGTGTGCATGTGTGTCCTTTTGTATTAGTTCATACAAATGGGCTTCTGGACAGCCCCTGGGGAGGCTGTGTATTTTTGAGCTGGGAGGAGCAGAATGAAGCTGGAGGTGTTTTTAGTTCCTTTTACAGCATCTCACTGGCAGTGGGAATCAGAGAGAAAGTAAAAATAGTTAGAGGCTAAATGTCAGAGCTGCTCAGATTTGACTCTCCAGACGAATCTGGGGGGTAAGGCTGAAAGATCACTGTCACATGAGGAAAGACGAATATCAGCCTCGTGAACAGAGAAGCTGGAAGCGCATCTATGTAACGCGGAACAGATTCCTTTTCCCACGTAGGACCAAAGTGCTCCAGATGTGAGATGGGTTTTCTACTCTGTTTAAGGACACAGCAGGCCCTTAGGAGGCGGGAACCTCTTCAAAGCCACCGACTCTGCTGATGTTCGGTTGCTTTGCAGGGAGGAGAGGTTTTTCTTGCGGCTCTGTAAAAGAAGGTGAAATTACAGATGATGTAAACTTTAGTATGAATGGTTGAGATTTCATGTGAAACGTGAAAGATCAGGAGGAGCTTCCTCCTGACCTTCAGCTGATGGTGTCTACAGTGGAGTTAAAGACACCGCTCTCCAAAACGTTAGTCACAGTCCATCCTTGGAGGCAGGTCGGAATAAGGACCAGTCCAAGGAGATAAACCTAACAGATACGCAGGAGACATGACAGGGAGCCAGCCAAGGGTTTGACAGAGACCTATTGTTTCTCTAAACTGTTTTCAAGCTGAGCTTCAGGAAGGGTGGCTGAACTAGCAAATTTAAAACAGCTATGGTGGGTAGATGTGTAACAGATACACTATCTGTCAAGAATGAATGAATAAGTGCCGGAGGGGAAATTAGTCATTCTTTAGCTTTATCTGTAATGAGGCAAATTGATTTTGTATGTGGAACAGCTCAAGTTTATCCTGGAAAGTCCTAGTAGCAACAATTTACAGTGTCACCCCTAATCAGAGAAAATACTAAATTTAAATATGGAAATTATACTTTGTGTTGAATGATTGTAGGTTAAATCAAATGACTTTAAATGAATGCTTATCTTCTATCTTCCATAGCCTTGTGCAAATTACTTAATGTCCATATGAGACAAGTCACTGCCATCCTTCAAGGTACTAACTGAAACTGTTCCCTGTTTCTTGTAGGGGAGCAACAGACACATTTCAGTTTTCTTCAAAGAACGTTGGGGATATCGCAGCCATCTGTGTTGGTCACTGCCCAAAAGATGGGAAGAAGTCATCTGCAAAAGCTGATGTCTTCTGGCACGTCCAAGAGATTATCATAACGGAGATGGAGCTTTGCAACAAGTAAGTGCCTTCTCGTCTGCAAGGAGCTGCTCCAGGAGGGCATGGGGAAGCTGAGCAGCTCTGCATGTGTCCTCCTGAAACATTTCAGACTTAAGCAATAGCGGAAAGTCTTACCAAATCTTAATCCCTTTCTGAAAGCTAAGGACAAGCTGTTTGGTGTGTCGGGTACAGAATGTCCCTGCCTGACTTGCCTGTGCAATTTCTGAGTTGTTAGAGAAGGCATTTGCATGTGCAGATAAGTTTATAAACAAGTTGGCTTGGGTGAATCCCGCAGCTATGACAAATTAATGTCTCAGCTTGTGGAAAATACTCAGACTGACTGAAATATAAGGGGTTTGTAGGATGCTCTGCACAGTCCGGCCTTTAGGTCTTGTAAAAAGAGGTCCTAGAAAAAAGTTGAGAGTAAGACAAAACCTCCTATTCAGACCAGTTTGGATGACAGATCCTTCTGGTATGGTCCAAAAGGCCCACTGGAAAGGTTGCAGTCATGCAGCTCAGCTACTCTGATTTGAATATGACTGAAATTTGCCACGGCCAAAAAATGAACGTCTGAAGAGCCCTGAGCACGTCAGGTCCTACACGCTTTGGTCTGAGCCCCGTCTTTGGAAGGGGTGACATTCACGACTCAGGGAGCAGATAGCACAGGGACTATGCAGAAGAAGATTGTCCATTTGCAGAACAAACTGCTCTTCAGAGAAAATATCCGCAACGTTAACTGTGGATTTCTTTTCTCCTCCATGATATTTCCATTGCTGCTAAAGAATTTAACTATAAGGAGTTTGTTCCAACTGAGACAATTGAGTGTTTAAGAAGAAATCCTTGAAGTGTTGTTTTTTTTTTTTATAGAAGCTAAGAGTCTCTCCTAGCAAATTAATCAGCCAGTAGAAGAGCCACAATAATATTTCCTGAATGAAAACTCAGTCAATTACATACTAAAACATGTTCTTTTCTCCTGGTGGGGAAAAACCTGGGACCCTTAGAGTCCAGCTGTGCAATCAAATCCGTGCACTAAACTCATTGCGAGCATACTGAAACAGTATGTTTTGAAAGGGCCAAAGATCCTCTCATAAAGCCCGAGTTTTTTTAAAGTTGGTTTAAATTCAAAAGGGCAGCCAGGAGATACCGGTAAAGCCTGCAGCCTGTCGTTGCACTGAAGCAGGGCTCCAGCTCTGCAGATGCAGCACTTCACAGGGCTGTTTGATCTGCGACCGATCAACTGCAGCAGATTGCACTGTGAAAGCAAGCTCTTGCTTCAGGTATTCCCGATCCCAAACATCCAAAAAAACCCACCCAGTCAAGCCAAAGACCAAATTTAAAAAGTTATGAGATTGCTGCAGTGTTTTGAATTATACTGGGATTTTTGCCTTTTAGTAGTAGATCTTAGTATGTGAAAGGGCTGTATTTAGAAGCTTTTTCTTGCAAATCCCAGGGCTGGAAAGGTCATCTTTTTTCTTCTTGCCCCTCGTGAAGACTGGCATGCTCCATTATAACTCCAGACCATGAGAAATAAATAAATAAGACCCAGGAAATAAAACTGCAGCATCAGGCAACCCTTCCACCCCACTCATGAAGTTTTTCTGTCCCTGAGCCTAAAATTTTGCTCCCACCAGAATTCCTCATTTACAAAGCTTCTTTCCAGAGAAAGGAGTGCTTTACTTTGGCTGCAGAAAACGTCAAAAGTGTTGGAAGTGCTTAAGAAGCACTGTACTGACCGGAATCGGAGTAACCCTTCCTCCAGGTGTTTATTTTACGCGCACGCACGGCAACCCAGCCACGCTCCCTCCAGGAGAACCTGCTGCAGTTTGGTGAAGGCAGAGGAGGGGGAAAAAAACCCTCATTTGGAAACGATCTGCATCATTGGAAATGAAATACATCATTAAAAGCAGAGTGCTCCAGCCTCTGGCCGGGTGCCAGGTATGCGGTAATTTATGGATGTGCTATGTGCTCCCTGCACATCACCAGAGGCAGCACTGCAGAGCCAAGGGCTTTCGGCATCTGGTACCCATCATTTCTCTGCTCGATGCTTTTTTTTTTTTTTTTTTAGCCTGTTAAGGATGAGTTTGGAAGATCTAGATGAGGAAAGGGAAGGGGGGATTTAAACCTCCTCCTCCCCCCCGTCTTTCCCATTCCCTTTTTCCTAGTTCCTAGCCCAACCTTACCCGTACCATCAGTGAGGATAATTGCAGATCTCCCTGCTCTCAGACCAGTTACACTCGGCAGCGCTGGGGCTGATTGCTCGTCCTGCCTCGGTGGGTCTGTACATGGACATTGCACAGGCAAAAGAGGTGACAAGTCCCCACGCCAGCCCTCCCACGTGCAGGGTGTCTGCGGCTGTCTAGGGAGATGTTGGGTTTTCCAGTTGCAGTTGCAATGTTCAACCACGGCTGTCTTTCTAGAGAGAAACTCTAGTGCTAGCATATATATGGAAAAGTACTGAAACAGCATTAATATTGGGCAATTTAGTAGCATGCCCAGTCCATAATATTTGCCCAATAAATGGGCAAATCCATACGATACATGCTGCTAATTTTCCTTCCGCAGATACTTTTTCAGGTGCAATGTGAAAATCCCTCTGCGTTACAAGAGACGGGACTACAAAGTCTTTGAGTGTGCCAAGGTCACCGAGAGCTTTGCCAGCAAAGCCCGGAGCTTGGTGCCAGTCAAATACGAGACCATCATGGTCACAGGCTTTGAAAAGGGCGCGGGGACCGATGCCAACGTGTTCATCACCATCTTCGGGTTGAACGGGGATTCGGGAAAGCGAGCGCTGAAGCAAAAGTTCAGGAATCTCTTTGAGCGGGGCAAAACCAACAGGTTTTACCTGGAAACGCTGGACATGGGGGAGCTAAAAAAAGTCCGGATTGAGCACGACAACAGCGGTCTGGCGCCGGGCTGGCTGGTGGAACGGGTGGAGATCACCAACTCGGCGACCGGCGTGACCACCATATTTCCCTGCGGGAAGTGGCTGGATGAAAACCGGGGCGACGGGTTAATCTGGAGGGAGCTTTTTCCTAGGTACTGAGGAGGGCAGGGCTGCAGGAGGGTTTCGGTCCCTTCTGCATGCGCGTTTTTCTCATTATATTGTTTTATATTGCATTTTACTTTTTAAAACGCTGCCTTTTATATCGAGAGATTTTTAGTAGCAAGAGGTACTTCCTGGGTTAACATTTTGTAAAAGTAATACTGCTTTTTTTAAAGCGCATATAAAATTGTGAATGAAATGAATACATTTCTCGCTTATTTATGATTAAAAGCCACAACTGGCAGAGCCATAAACTATCCTTTAACAGCTCAGATGCCATCTTCTGCTTTCAGTGCTCTGCCCTGCCAGGGCTGGGAAAGCCCTCTGGCCTCCACCACTGACGGGTTCCCTTTTAGATGAGTGAAGAGGATAAGAGGGTTCAGCCGACATATTTAAGAAAATTGAGCTTGGAGATCCCAGCTTTTCCCACTTCTGACACCTGTGAACGCTGCACGTCCCTACACTCGCGCGCACACCTCCAGAAGGCACCGCATCGAAAGCAGTGGGCACAGCAGGGCTTTCCGCAGGGAGGTTGGGAACGACCCCTTATCCACCCAGCCAGGTCTCAGGGGGTGGGATCTGGGTCGTGTTTTCCACCCGTGGGCTTTCCCCCTCAACAAGCCAGACCCAGCTCTTGGGCTGAATTCATCCTGTCTGCCCAGAGCTGAGATCTACAGTTACAGCAGCCGGAGCAAAAGACCTCCCAGATAATCAATTCCACTGCAAGGAAGCTGTGCTAACTATATTCAAAGCTGTCTCAGGATAATCTTACCCTATATGGCCTGAATACCAACTCTGTTTCAGAGCAGCTGCCATTCATTTTAATTTTTTTCTTTTAATAAGGATTGCTGGTTTGATTTTTTTCTGTGGTGGAGAAGGGATTTCCCGGCCCCAATAAGGGCCAGTGCTCCTGTAGATGAGCTCTTCCCAGCTCCTGGCATCGCTACAGGTACCAACAAGAAAAGCTGTTTGCAAGTCATTACTTCTGGAGTCCCGTCTCCCTCCCCAGGGAGCAAAGCAGCAGGACACGTCCTCTGAGCTGCCATGAGAAGAAGACCTTCCTCCCGGCCCACCCGTGTCCTAGGAGAGGTGGTTCCCCCTCCAGAAGCTGGTTTTAAACAAGCGCTTTGTGCAAATGGGAATCGAATGGGTCAAGGGTGGGTTAAACCCGCTGAGCCCACCCACCCCATCAGTCCCTGGGTTGGGGACGAGGCATGCTTCTGCTGGGACATGACCTGGATGTGCCTGGCCACAAGGCAGGACCGTCCCACTGCTGAATCCCTGCCTGGTCATGGGCAAAGGAGGTCCCAGCAAAGGCTAGTGATGCTGAGACAAGAGTTAGGGGTTTATTGCAGGTGCTGTCGATTGCTCCTGGATGTCTGGAACCGCTGCATCCCACCAAAGCCGCACCAGGGAAGTACTGCATCTTTATTTCCCGCAGCAGGCACCATCAAAGAGACTTGAGCTTATTCAGGGTTGTCTGTGCCAGCTCGCAAATAATAGCTCAGACTAATTCATTTTAGAAACCTTTATGGTAACTGATGGTTTCGGAGCTGAGCAAGTTGCTTAAATGAGCCCAGTAATCAACCTCATCAACGATCAACTACTCACTGATGGGAATAATAATAGCAGCCTTTGCTGGCTGTGTTCTCCCTCCTCACTCCAGACTGGTGCTACCGAGCTCTGAGCAAGGACTGAGCCGGGGGCTGGGAGCTCACAGGAGGAGCAGAACAGACCTCAAGAGGCCTGAAAGCAGGTCTGGAGTCAGCAGGCGTGTTGCATCCCTGGGACCCTGCTGGGACGGGGCTCGGGATCCCCGGACACCCAGGGGGTCCCACGAGCAGAGTCTGGAGCATTTGCTTTTGCTGTGCTTGTGCAGTGTCGTTGCAAAGCAGCGGTTCCCCCGTGGGTGTTTTGAAACAAAAATAAAAGGGTCAGGCTTTTGATCTCTCTGCTTTCCCTCCCACCCCAGTCTACCAGGGCTAGGAAAAAACCCTCCCTGTCAATAGATTTGTCCCATTTTTAGACAAATGTGTGCTGCAGTGAAGTAGGAGTTTTTCCCATTAAAACGCTGTAGTCCCAGCATTTCCAGTTGGCTCCAGTCAGCACCCACTTGGTGCGGAGATGCCGGAGATGCTGTTTTTGCAGCATCGCTGCATGACGGCAGTTTAACCCCTGCCAGACCCCGAGCAAATTCACCATGACACACGTGGGACCTGTACTGCTCCATGCTTCCAGCCCTCGGGAGCAGTGGGACAGCTCCTGATCCACACACCATCCCTGCATGGGGCAAGGAGGAAAGAGAAATCGTTACCTTGCATATGAGCTGTGCTCACATCTGGGAGTAATCACAAGTAGCAAGCGGCTACAGCCATGGATTGAGGTCCTGTTGAAGCAGGAAGGAAAAGGTCACCAAATCACTGCGTAGGTGAAAGATGGGATTGCAGATACCTGGGTTGCCATCAAAACCACCTGCCATCCCCGGATGGACATGTTCAACACAAAAGCTGTGCTGACCTCCAGGCAATGCTGCCCTAAAAAGAGCCAAAAGGGAGTTTGCTGATATGGGGTCAGCAACCTCACTGCCTCCCAGGAAGGCAACCTTGGCGAAGTATGAAAAAACTCTGCTTTTTTCTTCAAAAGACTTCAAAAATGCCCCTTGTTTGTGCAAAACCCAACTCCACCCTGGCTCTGGGGAGTCGTTCTGTTGCTACAACAACTAGTGTTACAAAAGTAATAAAGCAAGAGTGGAGTTTTTCCAAGGGCTGGATTTGCATTAAGCTGCTAAAACCAACACGTTCTTGGCCAAGCAGAGAACTGAGGAGGAGAAAAGCCAAAATTGTCCTAGGGCTGTGCCTTTTGCAGGGCCCAGGCAATCTGCCTGCTGGGGCAGAGCTCCCCAAAGCTGTTGGGCGAACGCACAGCTCTTGCATCCCCTGCCACTCTCTACCTTTTTTATTTGCTCTTTGTTTCTTAATCGGTGTGGTTTTAGGGCGCATGCCTTCAGCCAAAACCATTAATGTAGGTGAGGAGCAAGAGCAAAGGACAAGGATGATGACACCCAGTAGGAGTCTTCATTCAGGGACATGGTTTAGTGGGCATGGTAGTGTTGGGTTGATGGTTGGACTCGATGATCTTAGAGGTCTTTTCCAACCTTAATGATTCTATGATTCTAAAATCAGACTATCCCATCGTCTCCGTGGTCCCCATCGTTTTAGGAGCCCAATGAAGTGCTGCGTTTATGAAAGCACTTGGGTGCTGCCAGTGAAAACAAGTATAACCAAGGAGCCCTTTGCAGCATTGGATGCTAAAGAGGGACTGGTTGTCTCTTGCTGCAGGACACAGAGAATTATTTGAAAATCTCTATGAAATTGTTGTGAGACATTTTTAATAGCATCATATACCTACACCAACCTTACGTGCATGAAGGCTGAATAACTGTGAAGTATCCATCTTACAATCTCCCAGGCCCCATTGTTATGTGTAGAGGCTCACTTTGACATAGAAAAAAGCCTCGCAAAAAAAAAAAAAAAAAAAAAAAACCACCAACAAAAAATTGATATTTACTGATGGGGTTGTACAGTTCTGAGCTGCAACTTCTGAGTCACCTGAGAATTTAGATACTACAAAACACAAATAAGGGCTAAGCTTCCCGACCCCGGGCAGCTGCTGCGAGAGCGGATACTCGCACTGAATAAAGATGTTATATCTTGGCCCGTGCGTTATACCTTAGTGGGCACAATCCCTCTCCTTCCCCAGCACAGCCGTCTGTTACTGCTCGCCGCCCTCGGCAGGGCTGTTATCAGATCGTGGCGGCGTGTTTGCTGCGGCAACTTTGAAGGAAAACTGATTGCCGTCTCAAGCAACCCTCTCAGCACCGTTACCCTTTTGAAGGACATCAGCAAGATCTCAGCGAGCAACTGAGATTTTCCCCAGCTGGACCAGCAGGTCATTTTTAATCTGTTTTTTGAATTTGTAAAAGCTTCTTGTAATGGGAACTTCATATTGCCTGAATATGGTGCGTCCCTTATGCAGCCTTTGTTGGATGCTGGAGGAGCCGGCAATTCCCCTCGGCTATGGGAACCAAATCTCTACGATCAGCAGCTGCCTGTCTCCAAGGCTTATTTAGTCTAATCACACAGTCAAAGCTGGGGACTGGTCTCAGCCTTTCTACATGAAACGCATGAGGAGGAATAGCTGAATCGAGAGTAGGTAGGAGGAGAGACTGGCACCATTCATTGTAGGAAAAAAAAAAAGTGCGAGACGACCTATGAAATGAGCTGTGCGGGATGCAAAGTTGGATGTACGGCCCATTGGATTCTCCAACAGGTAACAGAAAGATTGAAAATACCCTCAAATATATCTGTATTAGTTTGGAGGAGTTGTTTTTTATTTGCAATAAGTTTCTCTTTCCTTAGTTATTCAACAGGAGACCCACCGGCAGGGAGATTCTT
>NW_009200814.1:0-38025 GCF_000690835.1 Fulmarus glacialis | reverse complement strand
ACCTTAATGATTCTGTGATTTTATGATTCAAGTGCTAGAACCCATGGATAAGCTGTTAATTTCAAAACAAAAGTTCCACTTGTCATTTTCAGAATTAGGGTTGTCCATAAGTGCTGGTAATATTATGAAAAACTGTTTTCAGAGTTCCTTCTTTCCCAGTCCTCCCTAAGACTCTGATTCACCACAAATTATTCTTTTTCCTTTTAAAAGCCATCATCTTTACTTCTATTACTTTCCCTCCCTGTTTTCTTTCCACCACAACAGGAAGCCTCCAGGGGAATTTGCTAGATACACAGATGTCTTGGAAGGAAAAGGAGGAGACAGCTGTAGGTTATCTGAGGGTGTGGGTTGTATGATAGTTTACATTCAAAAAGAGGTGTGGGTTATCTGAGTATCAGGCTATATACAGGAAAATATGTTAATATAAACCCATTTTAGTTCTATCTGATACATTCTTGCTAGGCTTGTGAAAGGACAGATTGGCTTTTCTGAGATGTGCACATCTATACAATTTCATTTCTTTCATGAGAGCAAACATGTATAACTCATAGATTTTAGTGTTTGTTCTTCTCTTTTATACCACGATTTTACATTGCTAGTAAGGTGTAATATTACACAAACTACTTTTTTTTTTTTTTTCCTCATTTTATGTTTTATATTGTGGCAGGTTAATTTTAGATAGGGGAACTAAATGAAAAACTGCAAATTTTTTTTTTTTTTTTTTCTGAAGAAGAGAGAGAGGATAAAGAAACTTGTCAAAAGAGGAGGGATAATCTGACACAGAACACTTGATATTGCATCATGAATGCCCTAGAATCAAGAAAGATAGTTTCAGAAGTCATAGCTCTTCCTCCAGAAGTCCCTGGGCATTATTTCCAGATGCTTGACAGTTCTTGTCATCCAAGCTGAACATTTATAACTCATGAATAAACAATGGGCTTAAATGTCCCTTTGATAGTGAATCCTTAATATTGTACCAACAGGTAGCAGAAAGATGCAAGTTTCACTAGCAAAGATTTCTATGTTGCAGGCTGACTAACTGCAGTGAAATGGACATCAGAAAAAATATTTAATAGGTAATTAATAGATGTAACACTAAGACTCATCTTTTCCTTTATTATTTAAATTTTCTATTCTGGCAGCTTTGATTAAATAAATTTTTAAATAATCAAAATGAACAACCATATTTTCTAATGTAAATTTGTTTCCTCAGGTGATAGAAAACAATGTTTACACTGTTCTTTGACATTAACTATATTGTTGTTGTTGTTGTTGTTGTTGTTATTGTTGTTGTTACCATCATCATAATCATTATTATCATCAACTTCGTCATCATTACCACCACTACTGCTACTGCTTTATCAATAAATTGTCTTTCGTTTATTTTAAGAAATTAGGGCATATTCTACAAAAGTATTTAGGAGCCTAACTCCTAATCTGACTTCTTAAACATTAAAGGTATATTAATTGATGGTATATTAATACCATTGCAAATATTATCTTTTTAAAGATGTGCACAGTGAGAATTGCAGGTGACAAACCTGTTATTTCAAATGAGGGAAATCAAACATCCATTATGCACTAAAATAAACTCCCATAGGTAACTGGTAAGGGCAGAAAGAACAGGTTACTAGTGAGAGAACATTTTTCGTAAAATGACTGCTCTATTTTTTATTTCTTAGACTTGATCTTTTAAAAAATTCTGGAAACAAATATATAACTCAACTCTATACTAAATAGTTTTATGACACATTACATTTTTGCAGTTTTCCCACATTCCATCCTTAGCTGACCCCTTTTCCTTTCTCAGAGAGGCTAATTCCATGCTGATGAAAAGCCAGTATTGACCTCCACTTTCTACTTTACTAAAAGCATTGCCTGTCCTGCTGGAAAGGAGAAACTCAGGCAGGATGATGAAAGGATGTGGAAGAATGCTGCATGCTCAATCATGTGTTTCTACAAGTTGGTTCTCTGAGATCTTCCAGTTTTGTACTCAGTAGAGCCTCAGTTGAGTGGAGCCCTCAGGTAACACCTGCACAAATATAGTTCTTTTCAGGTGTAGTGTTCAATGCCCTTAAAAAAATGGTTTTTTTGATTTCAGGGAGGAATTTTTCCATTTTGCCAAATACAAACAACCTAATCTTATTGAATCTGACAGTCAACAAGACTGAGTTACACTTTTTCCACTTTTCATATTCAGAGTAGGTAACTGGGGCAGAGGCTGAGTGATATTACATAGATGAGCACTTAGTGGCCATATTGTGAATTCACCCAGGTATTCGTCAATCCTAGTTTTGCAGTCCAGTGTATACAATGCCAGCGATCCAAATGACCCTATTTGAACTCCACTTCTACGGCGTTCATTAGTGTGTCATCAGGATAATGATTGGAACCTTAAATACCTATTCCTTACACAGGCTATTATGGTTTCTTATGAAGTTATTGTGGGTTGTATGTAATTTTCTACCTGTGTTTCTTGTGTTTTGTGAAATGCTGCATTTTCTGTGAATGTTTTCTTCTTTTACATCAAATGTTTTTGCAAAGTCAGGGATTTTCCCTTGTCTTTATATAAAAGTGAATATCCATTTCTAAAAGAAACATCATCTTAAGTGCAGTTGTTAAAGTAACAGTAGCATATTACATTGCATTTCTTCTTCCACATTTCTGTCAGGCCCAAAAGAGCTAGACACTTAAGTACACAGTGACATTACCAGGCATAAACAAAAGCAGCTGTGGTAGAAGATAAGAACAAAGCCCTCTAACTAATTTTTCTAACGTCAAAGATGAGCTGAACAAGGAAGTAATTGCACTTGCAGCATTATTTACTGGCTTTTTCATTAAATCCAACAAAGACAGTAATAAACAATGCAGGAACAGTAAGGGACAGATTTCTATCTTTGATTCATAGTGCTCATCTTAGTGCATATTTAAAAATCTGCTGCTAGATGATGATTCATGCTGTGTATCTGAAGGCACCAGCAAGGAGTAAGTCTTCAATATATTCTATAATTTTAATTATTTGGAAAAATGATGAGTAAACTCATTTACTCCAGATTTGTGTCAATAGCTGAGAACTGATTTTAAGATAGTCTTGCATGATCCACACTGTCTTCCTGAGCATTACCTTCAGGGCATAGCACTCCAACAGTGGTTGCATATGTACATCAGGCCAAAATAACCATGTAATTTAGAACAATATATCTGAAAAGAACAGGTAGAAGATACATTGCTCTAAGAGTCTGATCCAGTCTGGCAAGTCCTTCATCCCACTTTGAGCAGTTTGTATTTTCAGCTTATTTATCTTCTATGTTGATTTAAGTGATTTTTTTTATTGTTGAAAAACTCAATTTTTTGTAAACTAACCAAAAGCTTCAGAAGAAATAATGTTTTTTATTTCTTTTATTAGAAATAATTATTTCTATTATTTCTATTAGTACCTAAAGACATCATTTATTCAGGAGCTACTTGAAAGAGAAATTCTGGCAAGTCTTCTGATGCTTCATGGTGGCCAGGAAGCTTCCTCTCCATAGTCTTCCTCTCCAGAGTAGTATGGAAGCTTGTTGAAATTTACGTCGCTGATTTCACATCTTGACTATAGTCTGTCAGTTCCCTGTCTTGAAAAGAGTGGTAGGAACAGAGGTAATTTTTTAAGCAGGAAGAAATTCTGCCCCTTCTCAGAGAGATTTGGATAACTGTGAGTTCCATCTTCTGCTGAGTGCTTATTCCAAGTCCTTGAACTACAGACTTAGAAAAAAACAAGTTTTCCCTTGAGTTTCTGATGTTTTTGAATTATTTTCCTTAGACTGTAATCATGCACTGGAGAGTGAATGAATGAATATAAAAAATAAATAAAAGAAAAACAGTGATCTAGTAGAATAAGACAGGGAAGGAGAAAAGTTACAGAGGAGATAAAAAAGAAAAACTGTAATAAAATATGATATTTCTAATAAGCAGTGAGTTTACCCAAGGTCAGAGCTATCAGTTTCAAAAAGTTGTAAATGAAAAGAGAGATACAGATTAGATATAAACATTTAAAAAAACAAAAAGAAACTATCAGGAATGTAATGAAAAGGATTGTGTACTAGGCTTTCAAAGGCAGGTAAAGAACGGTGGAAGGAAGCAAAAAGAAACTAGAAGAAAACTCTAAATAGAAGCAGGCCCAATGAAAAAATGAAATACAGTCCTACCAAAGATTACTGAAGTGTACCTGAGGACAACTTGAAAATCACATGATTGAAAATAAAAGTCCACGAGCATGTCTTCTATGACAGAGGAGCAATATACACTTAAGACCATATCTAGCTCCCCATACCTAATCACGGAATAGTTGAGGTGGGAAGGGACCTCTAGAGATGGTCTAGTACAACCCTCCAGTTCAAAGCAGGGTCAGGCTAGAGCTAATTACTCAGGATCTTGTCCAGTCAGGTGTTGAATATATCCAAGGATATTTCCACAACCTCTCCGAGCAGCTTAGTCCAGTGTTTGACCACTCTCACCATTAAAAATTTGGGGTTTTTTTTCCCTTATGTTCAAGTTGAATTTCATATATTTCAATTTTTGCCCATTGCCTCTGGTCCTTTCAGTGGGGACCACTGAGAAGAGCCTGTCTCTGTCTTCTTCACTCCCCCTTTCCCTTCAGGTATTTACAGACATTGATAAGATACCCCCAGAACCTTCTCTAGTCTAGACAGTCCCAGCTCTCTCACACTCTCCTCATATAGCAGGTGCTCTGAGCCTTTAATCATCTTAGTGGCCCTTCACTGGACTTCCTCCAGTATGTCCATGTCTCTCTTGTATTGGGGAGCCCAGAACTGGACACAGCACTCCAGATGCTTCACACTAGTGCTGCATAGAGAGGAAGGATCACCTCCTTCAACCTGCTCGCAACACTCCTCCTAATGCATCCCAGGAGGCTCTTGGCCTTCTTTCCTGCAAGGGCACATTGCTGGCTCATGGTCAACCTGTCCACCAGGATCCCCAGGACCTTCTCTGAAAAGCTGATTTCCAGTTTGTTGGCCTCACCATATACTGGTGTTTGGGGTTATTCCTCCCCAGGGGCAAGAGTTTTCATTTCCTTTTGATGAAATTCATGAGAATCATGTTGGCCCATTTCTCCAGCATGTCAGAGTCCCTCTGAATGGCAGCACAACCCTCTGGCGTATCAGCCAGCCTTTCCAGTTTTGTATCATCAGTACTGAGGCTGCACTCAGACCCATCATTCAGGTCATTAATGAAGATGTTAATAGTACTGGCCCGGGTATCTACTACTGGGGTACACCACTAGTGATTGGCCTCCAACAGGACTTCATGCCACTGATCACAACCCTTCAAGCTCAGCAGTTCAGCCTGTTTGCAGTCCATCTTGCTGTTCTACTTATCTGCTCTGTAATTCATCAGTTTGTCAATGAGGGTGTTATGGGAGACGGTGTTCAAAGCCTTGCTAAAGTCAATATAAACATTTTTCTCTTTCCTCGTCTGCCCTGCCACTTTCCTCATCATGGAAGGCTATCAGATTGATATTGCAGAGCTCATCTTGGAAATGAAGCTACAGCTACCTTGTACAATGGAGCTAGATAGAGAGACTTGAAGTGATAGTTTGTTTCCCTGTATGAGGCTCTCACTTTACATGACTGTGTGTAAGAACTAGGAAGAACAGTGTAACATGGAAAGCTATATTCACTCTGAAGGCAGAATTGCTCTAAAGAAAGGAGTAAACTCTTCCCTCCCTGCTTGAGGCTACCATAAGTGAAACACCCAAAGACTAACCTGATCATTCAGTTTTGTGCAAGATTTTTCATTTTGGATGGAGCAGGGCTTGGACAAAGGTTGCTTTTCTTTATGGGGGAGGATAGAAGGGAACTTTCAATGCTGTATTTATATTAAAAGAAAATGCTTAATTAAAAGAGTTTAATTGCATTTGTAGCCTAACTTCTATCTACTACTTTCCTCATCTTTTTTTTTTAGTTACAAATCTCAATTAGTAACCCATAAGTCATTTGCTCTTGATTTAAATTTTCTTATCATGAACTGTACTTACTGTTAAAGCTATGGATGTAATTTATTTATTTTACATAAAGTGGAAACTTTATCACTTTGTAGTAGAAACTCCACATAATGGTTAAGATCATCAGTTGTTCTTCAGCAAATTCACATGTCATTTCTTCAACAAAACATTAAAGATTAGCTGCTTCTCAAAGTAGTGCTACTGTACAAGAGGCTGACTTGTACAGTTATTTATTCACTGCTGGATCTCAGGTTTGTAAACCAGGCTTAAATGTCAAAGTGTGTTATCGTGAACAGTTTTGTACTAGGGCTGAAGTGTGTCACCTTCATAAAGTCAAACTTGTGTGCATCTGTTTAAAATGATTAGGGCCTAAGTCAGTACTGAACTTCTAAAACCTCATGACCTGCAATTTGCTGATCATGAGCAACAATTTTAATCTGAAGCATTCTGCCTAACTCTGGTTATCTGAGCGCAGAAGCTGGTTTTCAAGAGTATGTCAGTTTTGAAAGAAACTGTATTGCTATCTTCCTTATATTCAGATTCAGATGACATAGGAACAAAAAGCTGTAGTATTTAGACCCAGAGCAGATTAATTCACAGGAGGTGAATCAAAGCTGTTACCGATAAGGAAGTTGCATGACGAGAGTAGAGGTTTTTGGATTCTCCACCATGCAGCATTGTGATGAAAGAATATCTGGTTTGGGAACCAAAAGAGATTCTAACAAATAGAAACTAACACTTGATCGGGCAAAGAGAAAATCTCTACCCTTTTTTGTCATTCTAGGATATTTCTACTAATCCAGAAGCAGGCAAAATATCTTGCTATCATATTGTCTAACATTCCAACTAATACCTGATAGCATTGGGGTTCAGTGCAAGACTGTGTTAAAGGGAAGACAAAGAACACAGATCCATGTATTTAGAGAGAATTTTTTCACCCACATATGCTCTTCCACTAGCAGTTGCTATAAAAATTGCTATACTGCTCAGTCTGATTAAAGATGCTGTTGCTGAACTCATTAGAAATGAATGCTTTATATTATGTCTTGAATTCTGGTACAGAGTATAGAGATAAGCGCCATCCGCTACTTGTTTGACTTCTTGGTGTGTCATAAGGCCAAGCATAACTTGGAACGGTAGAAATGCCACTGTGTGATGATAGCTCCATCAGGAAAGATATTTTTTACCTTGATCATGCTGAAAGATATTATTCAGAATTGGAAGAGGGACGTGTGTTTAGTTTTTGCTCAAGGCATGCCAGCGTTAATATGGGGGGGGAAGTCTGAAAAAATCTACTTTACAAGAAGAAAACATTATGTATATGAGTAAAATTATCAGTCTTTCATTTACTGTATCTGCCAAAAAGGATAGAGTATTTGGCTGCTCAAACTATTTATATTGGGTCAGTTGCCTAGTTATTTTTTCAAGGAGAACCAGAAAAAACAAAGTGGTTTATACATAAATCTGAGACTAGAAACAGGAAGAATTACTAACTAAACAAATGCTTTTAAAAGCTGTCAGTAAGAAAGTTGAAGGCTTATTTTACCAGGCTAGGCAAAATGGGATGTTCTTTGAATATCTGGAAGAGAATAAGTAGTAGCCAAATTAATCTGCATTGTGCTTCATTGCTACCCTTCTCTCCTGTCTTCTTGTGAGAGTACTGTATGCTAACACATACATATGTCTGCAAATAGAAAGGAAAGAGCTCAGAAGTCCCACTATTTTTTTCTGTTGCATTGTTTCTGCCTTAGCAAGTAATCTTATCCTCAATTTAGGTCAGAGAGAAAATATACGATAGATCTGTGTCAGGGATAAATGATCACAACGGCTTTTTTACAAGGTGTTAAGTGATTTCCATATATGGCAGATTTTTAAGTCAAATAGCTTTGGAAGTGAAATTGATACTGAGGGGTCTTGTGAACTTAGACTGGACCAAATGTAAAACCCTTGTCTTCCTTTCTCACTCTTGGGCTCCACAGGAAGTTTTGAAGCTAAAGTTCAGATGTACAGAATTAGCTGATTTGCATCTGCCCTGGCTGGACTATACGAGAATGTAAAATCTGGTGTCCCAGCTTCTGCTGAAACTTAGAGCAATGACAGAACTACAGTTGCATAGATGATTCAATAATATTTATATTGCCTCATTTAGACAAGTACTCAGATGCCTAAATTAGAATCTTAAACTCCTTGCTTAGGTAATGAGGAAAGTATATGTTGTGAAAGAGCAGCTACTAGCACCTTGGTTATATGCTGAAAGTTAGTCTCCTTGAACTAACCATTTGTTGGCATGTTTTATGGGAGCAAAGATCTTAAATTAGGCCTCTAAATAATCAGTATGAATTCTACCTTCTATGACAGATAATTGGAAGAATTTGTACCCAGAAGTGTTTTAGAGTTACTAACACAAGGAAGACTTACTCCACAGGTAAAAGGCCTGAACCACCTGTTTGGTTAGTGGTAATAGATGATAGTATTGGTGTACTGACTAGGAACAAAATACAGTGCATGTGATACAAACAGATTTCTGGTTTCAGGACTTTTTTCAGTTTGTCAGTTATTGGCCTAACTAAGTCTAAAGAGAACTTGAATACTACCTTTTTGTATTATAATTGGCCTTTATTTTTAGAAAAATGAAAAAGTAAGTGCACTTGAATGACACAGGAGTTATTCAGAAATACTTTCAGAAGGAATCTGCACAGGCTCTGGAAGTCCCAAGAACTTACAGGCACATTGTGACTTTCCCAGATGTGATATCAACTAGGAAAATAGAGCAGTTGTTGGAAGAATGTGAAGGTTATCATGCAAAGCATGTTTATATGGTTCAAGTGAGAGGAAATGATGGCAACTCCCAGAGTAGTGGGGGAACTTCCTTTTCAGAATATCCTGACTTTCATTCCCCTTGCTCAAAGCCAGATTAGTCCTGATCATTGTCAGAAGAACCAGGAATATTGTCAGTGCACAGGGAAAATATCTTCGAAATTAATAGTATACAAGATGAATGCATGTATGGTTATAAAATATAATTTTACTAACTAAAATACCATTTACCTTTTTTTTTGTCTCTACATTTGTCAGCTCGTTCTTAAACTTTAAATTGCTCACTATGATTTTTCAAAGATTTTAATTTTATTTTTCCCCTTTTTTTGTCTTCCTGATTAAACGTATATGCTTCTCATTGTCCCATATTTTTGCCCTCAAGTCCCAGTTTGTAATTTTTGCTACTTTCTACATCAGCCGTTCTGAGAAACTTCATCATATGGTCAGAAGCAGCACCTTCTAAGGCAGAAAAAAGTTCGTGTTAATTGGAACCACCTCAGGACTTGCTCCTAATAGCTACCCCAGCTCATCACTATTCCCTGTTGTCTTCAAAGTAAAGCTTAACTTTCAATTTTAGATTATTAACCTGCTTTTGTTGGCTTTATCTGAGCTGTTCTTTTTAGGGCTGGATGGTATTTCACCACCTTCCTGAGCTGGCAGGCGCACAACAGCACAAGCACTTAAAGAATATTTTCTTTTGTACTAATATAAATAAATAAAGTATGTTCTTCAAAGTCTGCAATGTTATTGGATTAGCATATCCTTTAATACCAAGAAAACATGTTGGTAGAACAATTATTTGTCACTTGCCCTCTAGGTTGTGGCTGGTCTACAGTAGAGCCAGTTGTACAACAGGCAACACTCAGAGCCCTGCTTAGAAGTAAGTTCCAGAAGTCCAGATAGATCAGAGACGTAGATATCTGAAAGCACAGAAAACAAAAGCTGTTTATCCAGGTATAGATAAATACTTCAATGTAAATTTCAAAATGCTTCTGCACTTTAATGATACCAGCTTATAAGGTCAGAAAATGGCCCTCTGGCCCTTTCCCTCTAGCATTCATTCAGACTGTTAGCCATACCTAAAAGAAGAACCACAGAAAAGATCTTTAGGTTTTTTCAAAAGTGTCCTTGTGCCAATAGAAATCAGAGGAGTAGCCTAATTCTTTTGTAACCTATGTGTAAAAGAGGAGAGAGATTGTAGTAGGCTTGTGTGCCTGGACTTAGTAAAATGGAACCTTTGACTACTGTTTTAAATGGAGCTGTATAAACCTTGCTGAACTGAGAGCACCCAACTGTGCCACCTAAACCTGCTCACAGCTTTCTTGGCTTTATCATAAACTAGCAAGGTACTTCAGCTCTAGGTCCAGAAGTTTCAAATCGGGTGCAAGCTTGAACTTTCACATAAATACTGTTTCTACCTGCCTTTTTTGTCAGGGAAAGCTCAAAAGTGCACTCAAAACACTCAAGCCCCAAACTTATTATCATTTGAGAACAAACTAATGGCTATTTTTTGAAATGTACAGTTTGCAAAACAACAACATGAAGATACTCTATCACATATTTTTGCTGAAAAAGTTAGTTTAAATAGAATGTTTCAGAAAATGCTGCTGCAGTATTTATTTCTTTGTATAAGTGTGAGGTGATTGGACCTGATGTCTTTCCCTGAAAACAAATGTTTACAAATATTCAAGTCCATAAATCTGTAGGGGAAACAAAATACAGAAAATTCTTGTTAATGCAGTACATTTTCTGGTAATTTTATAGTCTAATTTTCAGTGGTTCCCTACAGAATGAATGCAGTTCAGAAAGCAATTCTATAAAGTACTTTGTGGATAACTATTATCGGCTAATTATTAGAAATTGCATGTTGTTGTTAATTGCATAAATAAATTGTTTTATCTGAAAGCCATTAAAAAAATGCTGGGTGTTTGAAGCATATATGCTTTTGATGTTCCTGTATAAAACATTTAACTGTTTAGCTCTAAACAAATGGCATGGTGCTTTAAACCGTTTTTTTATTCTAATGCATTGAAAGGAGAAAGAAAAAAAGTGAATTTCAAAGAGCTTTTTTTTGTGAAGCGTAGCTTGATGAACTTTTACACTGAGATGTAATACAACTGCTGATGTTTTTGGCAAATACTGAAGCCATGTCTCTCTCTTTCTCTTTTTGGAATAATGGAAAAAGTAAGTTATGCAAATACATTTTCACTTGAGAGAGATGGGGGATATTTATTGTGAATATTCAAATTAAAAAATGCTTTATACTTTTTTGTGAAGATGTTTGTATGAGATTGTTCTTAAATTTGTGGGGCTGACCTTAACAAACTAGAACCTTTAACTGTTCTTGTTTTAAATTAGTCAAAGAATGTAAAGGGTTTTTTCCTAGCTACACGTGTTGATTATGCTAATTTTTTATGCATGTCTGGGCAAAATCAAGATCTGTAGAAGTTTCCCTCTCTGCATTCCTTCAGCTTTGTAAACTCAAGGACTAACTGAGGGCTGAGTAGGTAAACTTTTTCCGTTCACTTCCCCTGGGTCAGAATTTTATATCGAGCATCAAATTGTGCTATAAATCCAAGCAGGCCCTATTTCTTTTCTGAAGTAGTCATTTGCAGTGGCACAGGAAGAAAACATGCTTTACCCAGGAAAAGGGTATAGCCATGGATATTGCCTTAGCATTTGTACAGGTATTGGGATTATGCCTGCTAGTGTAAGCACTGAGCTTGTCCAAAGAAGACTAAACTTGAGCAGGATGTGAATGTTATTACACATATTGGATATTTCTAAAATTATTCTGTTTTGTGCATAAGAAAATAGGCAGAAAGAATAGGAACCCAGGGCAATAGGGTGCATGGGGCAGAATCTGTCCACTTGTAGATATCCTTATGCAAATTAGTTCTGCAGCCAATGGTGAGAAATTGTCACTTCTAATCTACAGTTGATCTCTTCCTAAGCTAAACATCAAAGCTGTGCCTTCTAGACTCAAATGAAATGAACCTCACCTCTGTAAGGTGAATACATTATTATAGTGAAGGATGCTGGGAAGGTTATGGAACAAGTCTCTTGAAAGTAATTTCCAAACACATGAAGCACATGCACAGTCTTCCACAATATCCTTGTAGTCAAATTGGTGACATACGGTCTGGGTAAGTGGACATTAAGGTGAGTTGGCTGGACCATTGGGGTTGAGGGGTTTTGATCAGTGATAGAAAGTCCAGATCATAGCCAGTTAAGAGCTACGTCAGGGATTATAGCTGCAGCAATACTGTTTAACTAAAGTTTGTGGACCATACCTAGTTGAGGAAAGTGACTGATAAGCTGCAGGACAGGGGCTGCTTTTCAGACAATAGCAGAAAAGAACCTGGAAGTCCTGGTGGACAGGTTGAATGTGAGTCAGCTGTGTGCCATTGCAGCAAAGAAGGCCAACTGCATAGCGGGCTGTATTAGCAAAAGTGCAACCAGCAGGTCGAGTGAAGTGATCCTTCCTCTTGCTGTGGCATTTGTGTCCAGTTTGAGGCTTCCCAATACAAGGAAGGCATTGACATACAGATGGTCAGGGAGCTGGAGGACATGCCATATGAGAAGAGGCTGAGAGAAATGAGTGTGTTCAGCATTAGAAAGAGAAGGTTGAGGGCGATTGTTTTGCTGTCTACAGCTGCTTAATGGGAGGGCATAGAGAAGACAAATAAACTCTTCTCAGAGGTGCACACTAATAGGACAAGATGCAATGGTCACATGTTGCAACAAGGGAAATTCTGATCAGCGATCAGAAAAAATTCTTCACCATGAGGGTGATCAGATGCTGGCACAGGTGCCCAAGAGAGGTTGTGGAATCTCCATCCTTGGAGATACTCAGAACTTCCTGGACAATGTCCCTAGCAACCTGATCTAATTGAACCTGCTTTGAGCTAGAGTTGGAAGAGATATGTCCAAAGGTCCCTTACAACTTAAATTATTCTATTCTATGCTAGAAAGCTGAGTCTAGTCTTAACATTTGTTTCTACACTACAAAAAAGATCTTTTTTTTTTTTTTTTGAGAAAACTAATTGCCATTTAGTAGTAATCAGCCAATGATATTACCTTTGTGACTAGATGGGTTTTAGAAAAACAGAATTTCCGGAATTTAGAGAAACAGTTTCCTGGCATGTCACTTATGGGGAGGGGGTGAGTGGGACGAGAAGAAAAAATTAAAGAAATTAAAAAGCATGACTAAATGCAACAGGGTTCAGAAAATACCACTGAATTCAAATCAGTCTGTGGTGGCTGCTGATGCTTTCTCACAAGTTGCCTCCTGGTGTCCTCTGAGCTGATTCTTATGTAAGTCACATTGAAACCATTAAAAATTATGAGTATTTGTAGAACATAACATAAAAAGTCATATTACAATTGATGTAATCTACTGCTATCTGGGAATTTTCATAAACTATTACAGTATAATGGTGCCTGCTAGCACTGCTATAATTAATTTAAAGATAGCATTTCCACTAAAACCTCTTATTTTCCAGAGCTTATACATCTGATAAAAATTCCTCCCAGGCTGAAACTAGGTACACAGGGTCTTGACTGTGGAATTAATTATTCACAAAACATTAACAGAAGAAAATATGATCATTTCTTACGACATTTTAAAATGGGCTTTTTTTTACTAAAATAAATACGGCAAGTGGAAGCTGGAAGTGACAAATGGCTGCTAGCTTTAGCAGGAAGAGTAAAGAAGTGTTGACGATGATACTCTGAGTTGCACAAGGAGATTGCAACAGCCGTGGATCACACCTCCTTTTCACTAGCTACACAACCTCAACCAAATTTCCCATTTTAAAACATTGGTTTGATTTACTATATCTCTCCTTTTATGCTTACCAAAAATGTGTCTACGGATTTTTCTTTGGCATACAATAATAGTCAAAGAGCAGAGCAGAGTGATGTTCTTGATATTTCAAAAGTAATTTTCTTTTCTTCTTTGAAAGCCCTGTTACCAAATAATTGAGAATCAAGTGAACAAATGAAACTTCGTAGTCCTGTTAGGGAAAAAACTCAGCAATAATTCTGTTATAGTCAGTGAAGATCCAACTGTTGTATTGGAGGAACATCAAATGTCTACAAGTAGACTGCCATTTTGAAAAAAATCTCTCCAAATAGTGCCTGACAGCAGAATGCAACACCCTTCCAACTTCAGCCTCTTCCAGTTAGTGGATGGGCTTTCATTACTTTCACATTAATGAAGACTCTCAAACCTCAAGTTTTAACCAGTTTCTCCGCATCAGGGCCATTGCTTTTGGCATTGACCTTATAGCTATTCTCCATTATGGAGGACAACAAGAAAACACAAAGAGAAATTTTTTACCCAGCTCATGGGTGAAGTGTCATGGGATGTTCATGGGTGAACATCACTTAGACCTGTGATGTTCACCCCTCTTCCTGAGGAGAAGACGACATGGAAAGGAGCAAAGACTGTTGCCAAAAATACAATAGGCCTTCTTTTAAGAAGTCTAGCTTTGGAGATTCAGCCTTTGATGATACTGGAGATGATGAACTTGCAAGGGAACAGGAGCAGTTTGGTCATGATGACCTGGGGTAATGAAGGGATTTGAGCCATCTAGAGTCCAGTGAATTAAAACTCCACAAAAGAGCGTGACTATCAGAAATGTAATGGTGTAATGCAAGATACATGATTCGTAGCATGTCAGTTGGTTTTATAACTGTTTAGAAATTGTTTCAGTTGAGATCTGTTTTAGGGAATGAATGTAAGCAATGGTATTTGGATCTTGATAGATATTAGAACTTTCCTAGGAATTGGTATGATGCAGTTCTGTTTCTGATTCATTGTGAAAAGAAGCTTTTTTTCAGAAACTTCCTCAGTTCCTTCTTACTAGCATTCCTACTATAGATTTTAAACAAACTATGCAGAATTCTTTCTTCCTTTTCCAAATCCACCATCATATTCATGTTCATTCTGAGAGAGCTGTGTGTTGGTACAATAATTTTTTAGCCTCAACAAATCAGTTGAGATTCACATAAAAGAATCAAAGGAGTTTTAAATGTTTCTTACAAGTTTGATGGAATCTTGAAACTTAATTGCAGAGGGAAATGAGACAAAGATTCAAAGCCCAAATTTAATTTCAGTTACAGGTTGCATTGCTTATAAGTGTTCCGTTCTTTGTCATCTATACTTCAGAATTTGAATACTGTAGAAATAACTTCCATGAAATCCTGTATTCTAAGAAAGGATTCATCACTGAAAGGGCCTGGAACATTAATAGGAAAGCTTGTTAACTTCCAGGTGATGTTGAGTAAGACAGTGTATGAAGTGTGATATGCTGTATATTAGTAAAATTTTATTTGGATTAATAATAATTGCCTTTAGGGACAGGTTTTAAAAAAATCCCCCTTCACTCTGGGTTCAAAGACCATCAATTGCAAAATCGTATTTCATGTTGATGTGCAAGCTAGTTTTGAGAACATGAACCATAATTCATTTAGGTATCTGTCAATAATCATTATACACTCTGACTGATTAGGATATAGGAAGCCATGTTTGAACTTGCTAAGCAGACAGTAGCAAATAAATTGTATTTTCTTTGTGAAACTAATTACTAAATTTAAATGTTAGGGGAAAAAATGATACATGGGTAGTTAAACATTTAAATGGAATTCACTACTCACAACTTTCATTTGAGCTACAGGATTTATATACCGTAATGGTACAACTGTATCATTTTGTAAATCTGTTCTTGCTACTGAAGATGTAACATTAAGATTGAATGCTTTCTGTATAGGTCTTAATGGCTTGACATGCAAGAACATCCCAGTTTTTACTCATCCTTTTTCATAAATTGTGTAAATATGACATCTGTACATCTGCTTTAAAATAGAGACATTGATTTATGAAAATGTTTATAATATTTACTCTAACATCATTTCAGCGGTTATGATTGACCAGAAGATTTTATCAGCCTTAGGACAAATCTGCAGTTGTGAGATATACGTATTAGCAACACGTTTAGCATAGTGTTTCACACAATGTGATTGAAAGTTCATCAGAAGAGTTCAGGATATTGCCTTCTGAGGTGACAGAAAAGTTAGATACTGAGGATTCCGATTTAAATTTTACCTAAGAAAAATCATAAAATAGTGCCAAAGCAGAATTAGTGTTTTCTTTTTTTTTTCTTATTTCATCAAGAAAAAAGGCTGACTACGTTTAATGCTTTTAATTCTAAGTCTAGATTATGGATAGCTGTCCATGGGAAAAACGACGTAACTTCCATGTCTTGAGCCTGAGCAAATATCAGACATGGTTTGATGTCTGACAAAGCCATAGTTCTTCAACTGATTTCAGTCTCTGCACTGTTGGGGGGAGAGGTGGGAAATCAGAGAGGAGGAAGTTATAAATGGCTCTACCATCTCCCTTTGTTGCAAGGAGTAGCAAACATCACTCACTTCTACTTTAAAGTACAAATTGTGGTGGATTTGCTGCTATGTGGATTTATACTGGAATATAATCCTTATTTCCTATTCAACACACATGGAATCATAAAAAATAGGGGCTGGAAAAGACCCCAGGAGGTCATCTGCCCCATCCCTCAGCCCCAAAGCAAAATTAACAGTACAAAACCATTTTGACAGTATTTGTCTCGCTTGCTTTTAAAAACAATGCAGTGACAGAAAAAACACTAGCTTCCTAGGCAGTCCATCCCAGTGCTTCATTATCTTACCATTGCCAGGTTTTCCTGATGCTTAACTTAAATGTCCCTTCTTGCAGTTTAGGCATACTAGTGGTCTTATTGCTGGTGAAAATGGAGAACAGTTTATTACATTCCTCATTGTGGCAAGCTGTGGTATATTTGAAGATGAGTATGTCTCTCCTCAGTATCCTCTTCTCCATAATTCCTAATCATCATGGCAGAAAGGATGTAGTAGCAACATGAAGGAAGTAGTTCAGGGCCATTCCATTTTGTGGTTGTACAGGTTTATGCTACATTTCAGTGACCATGAAACCATAACTGAGGAAAGACACATATAAAATCACAGCTATTCAAATGGGGCCAAGTACAATGCACATTATAGTCAAGAGAAGGACTGAAACTGAATCTGCAATAGGTGAAACCAAACGTCTCACTACAGAACACCTCCCAAAATAGCTGTAATTTTCCAGGTGAATAGCTAATTCTGTATGAAGCCTCAGTTCTGCTCAAGAGATATCAAGGAGTAGCTGGAGAGCGTATCCAATATTTCTGAATACACTCAGTAGGTGCTGAGTGTATTAATATCATATCTTTTTATTTAATGCATCACTGTTAAACAACCAGACCACAATTAATATTTGCATTTCACTTACAGGCTTTTGATTCAACTTCTTTATTACATCGCCTACTGGCAGAAAGACTTGAAAATGAAGCTTCTATGATAACTCACCCAGGAGACTTTGAAATGTGCATTGATAAGACTTTTCTTCTAATAAATCTTGGTCACACATATGTTGGTGGAAAGTGAGTCAGATATGGGAAGAGGGGCACTTCAAGAGAATTGATTTAAAATGAAAGTGTAGCTATGCAGGTGATGATTTAAAGTTTTTCTAAATTATTCCATTTTATCAGGAACTTCTCTTCATCCCCAGAACATTATTGGCAGGGCATGACCACTGACATCTCTTGTTCTGTGTTGCTCTTGTGTAATTGCCTTGTTTCATTGCTTCAGCATTGGTTGGAAGGCATTAAAAAATTTAGTAAGTACTGCTACATAATCTTTACTTGGTATCTACTTGCTTTCAAGAGTACAGTGATCTCCTGTTTCCTGTCTGGAACTTTTTAATTTTGCACCTGGCTTGTGAAATAGATTCCTAGACAGCCTTAATTATTTAACAAAAACAACGACTTGGTGTTCTGCAACATCAGGGACTTTTGTTAAATAAAATGCAACTGAGTAAACGTGAGACTCTCATCCCTCCCTAGTCTTCCTCAGTTCCTTCTATGAAAGATGAGAATAAATGTATTGACCCTTCTTGCTTCCAGTACAAGCATTGAACAGTTTGCTTCTGTATTTTCTTTTTTGTATTGAGGAAATTTTTACAATATAGGGACTGATAGTTCAATAAACTGAAGCCTTCTTTTAATTTATTTGTAAACAGCAACTTTGCCTCCAATGCATTAATGACAAGTCATATGGATATTCCACTATGCCCAAAGTTTAAGGCAGGCTCTTTTCTTCAGAAGCCAGTTCCCCTTTTGGAGACATATTTCCATTTTATAATTAGAATATCACCCTCCTTCAGTTTCTATTGGATATTTCACTACCCAGCTGTGACTTGACAATGATATTTAGAGTAGAACAAGTTAAAATGGAAAGTATTAGCTAAAAAAAGTCGGAGATAAATGTTCTTTTTTAATTAAAAAAAGCCCAGCCACCTTTGTGTAATTCCAATTAAAATATTATAGGTTGGTCTGATAGCATTGCTGATTACTAGGGGGTATTTGGTGCTTTCGGCACTAAAACTTTTTGTCGATACTTACGTGCTTTCTCAAACTGGAACTTTTTTCTAGAGCAGATGAAGAAAATGACTGTAGGATTTGTATAAGGAAAACTAGAGTCCTAAAGGCTGTTTTGGTTCCTGTGGCTGAGAATGGGTCTGGGCAGCAGAAATGAGGATGGAGCTTGCCTCTCCTGTGCCCTCAGTTGCCCAGTTGCTGGACCTAAACAAGCACTGGACTGGAAAAAAGAAAGTAGATCAGGGAGCCAGACCCAACTAGAGGGGATCTGTCAGGGGGGACGTTATAGAGAGTTGCTGGCAAGGGGGAGGTAGAGACTGTGACTGAGAGCAGGGCAAGGGCAAGGCAAACAGCATCTTCCCTGGTCTGCTGGTTTTCTTTTTTAATGGAAGGCTGTTGGGAAGGGGAAGGGGAAGGGGAAGGGGAAAGGGAAGGGGAAGGGGAAGGGAGGTATGAATGTAGTTATGATTTTAGTTTCTGGTGCAGTCACCCAGAGCACAACACTGATCCTTTGTAGAATTATCACAGTAATGTAAAGAAATTAAATGTAAATAATGTATCTATATAAATATATAGAAGAAAGGATTGCAGAAGCAAGTAATTAATTTAAGCCACTTATCTTGCTTACCGGCAAATTGCAGAAGTATTTTGTCCTCATTTTCTTCTCACTGCCATTCCAGCTCCATCCTCTCTAATGATCTCCCTGCTGTTCTGGCTCTGGCTGCTTTTAACCATATACAAAGGTTGTCTTTCTTTCTCCGATCAGAACCATCCCAAGGCACAGCAATGGGTAGTGGGAGGAATAAACTGCTGACTTTTGCTCTTGCATATATTTAGGAAGGACAAGATAGCAGTACATCCCGCTCCTCATCTAGCCTAGAATATTCTCAAGCTGCAGTATTTTTAATACTGAAACTCTGGAGATAAATGGAGAACCAAAACTTTGATTTCTGAACCCCATCATTACTTTATTAATTATTAACCACAATAAAAAATGTTGAAGAAATGTTTGGTTTAGGAAAACAAGTTGCAGGCTTTGGACACGGAAATTGTCAGTGATCCTATAAACTGTCTATATGCATATGCATGTCTATGTAAAGATAGCTGGGGAAATGTTCTTAATGATACCTGCTCTACAGAGGGGTGCAATTTGTGGCTTAAGAGATTCGCTGAAGGACTGTCAAGGCTTCTGACTTGCAGAAAATATTGTGGTCACATTTTGCCAAACACACTGATAAAAATCAGCCTTTGTGTTTCTTTATTTCAGGACAAAACTCTTTAGGAATTGCTAGATTGAGAAATGACAGGTGTTTCAGCTCTTGCAGTTGTTGAGGAAGGATTGAAGTGGAAAATTAAAAATAATATTTAAGTGCCTAAAGAGAGGCTGGCAAACAGAATATGGTCTTTTATATAAAGTCTTCTTTAGCAGGGGATGAAGAGATTTGTTTGCCAATGTAACAAAGTAGTAAATGAACAGGACTCTTCCTGTCAAATAAAGCTGGAAGACTGGTCAGTTCAAGTGGAGATAGTTGGGCTTTCTATCCCAACATTCAAATTGTGTTTTGCTAAACCGTCACACATAAAATGAGCAATGTCTGTAAAAGCTAATGGGTTTTCCGTAAGTAAGGGAAGGATTATATTTAACTTCATGTCAAAGTAAACAGTAAGATGGCTGTTCATTATTTTATTAATGCTATTAATATAGTAAGTTTATGAATCAAAATGCTAGGCTGATAAAGCAGAAAAATTATGAACACATTTTCATGAATTCTGGCAGCTTTCCAGTCAGTCATTATAGGTGGGATTATCAAAACACTTCAGCCTTGGGCTAATGCTCCCATTGTCATCAATGCCTGTCAGCCAGTGTGGGCCTCACCAACTGCCTTTGTTTTTGCAGGAGACAGGATGATTCAGGCCCATCATTTTTTATCCTTTTCACATGCCCATTTTAGGACTAGCCACAGACTCAAAGTGTCAGGCATGAATACTGGAATATACACCTATTTATAATAAAGCATGCGGTCATGCGTAATTTGCATAGCCTAGTTGTGTATGAATGCTCTTATAATGGTATATAACAACAATTGTAATGACAAAGACTAAAAATGCCTTTCCAGGCCAATATGCAACTTATTTAAATTTTACATACCATTTTTTAGAGAGGATTGTTTCTATAGGATTCGGAGCTGGGTAAAACACACAGGTGGCACAGGGCTATAGGCTCTCCCATTGATCCTCTCTCTTGACAGGTGCTAGATGCCCAAGTTAAGCCGCTGTCTGTTATTGACACATTGTGGGTAGGAAAGAAGCAGATGCTGCTCTCCAGGCAGAGGCACCCATGGGCTGGAGCAGAGACACCCTCCCAAAAGATCTTCCAGACAGCAACACCTCAGCTGCAATTTGCATTATTCTGTTTATTATTTACTTTGTTGATAAGGCTAAATCCCAAGGAGAGGTGGAATCATAGGTAATCGTTCTACGTAGTGCATACGTCCCCTTTTCAGGGTGTAATGAATACTCCATCATCAGAGAGGCTGGGAAAAACTATGTCACCTCCAAACAGAGGTTCCAGTTCTGGCAGGCACAGGGTATTGTACATCTCTGGAACTGACTGAGGGGTATCCAGGGGGCAGAAGTGTGGTGCTGTTGTTGTTGCTGGGATTATTTTTCCCTTTCTTCTTTTTTTTTTTTTCTTGAAATAAATAAATAAGAAGGAGGATATTTTAGATTTAAAACAAAGTTGTAAATTTAAAACAACCTCTCTCCATAATGAATTGTCAGTTACTTATTGATTTTTTTAGCTACACAGTCTGTACACATTTCAAATTAAGTGTGTCTTGTCATGCTGCTCCCCTGCTCGAAGGTAACGTTACCAAAAACCCCTCCAAAGCCACAGGCAAGGGCCATTGCTGAGGTGGTTTTGGGGGTGAGGAGGCTACCACCAGCTCTCCTCCATGACATCCAGTAGTGCTGGGTGTATGGGAGCAGGAAGGGAGCAAGGGAGCGCCAAATTTGTTTCACTTGCTCTTCTTCACTGCCTTAGCTTATCATTTTTGTCATTTTTGCCCTTTCCATCTTGCCCGTACCCAAGGGGTCAGAATGTGAAAAGCACTATATAGTGTAAACATCGCTGTGAAATAGCTAATTTGCCACAGTGGCAGGGGGTCTCATTGCTACTCCTCTACCTCCTTTTTCTTTCAAACATTTGACAGCACTTCCTCCTCCTGCCACCTCCTGACCTGAATCAGGGACACAACGTGTGATCATTTGTTCATCAATTATGTAACATCAGCAGGACAGGAGGTTTTCCGGGGTCTGGATCCCCCCGCCCTTTTCCCCCAATCTTTCCTTTCTCCTAAAACTTTACTGTAACAAGGAAAAATAAAATTGGGACAAATCAAGTCTTGCCTAAAGACCAAGTGCACATACTGGGGGCAGTGGGAATGAGTGAGAGTGAGCAGAAGAGGATGGATGTTTGTGTTTTGAACCTTTTTTGGTGCGTGAGTGCTGATTCCCATGTACCGTCTGCACTGAGTCAATGTAAAGTCTTTGTGCCAGTTCTTAGCCCTCTAGTGCCTGAGTTTTGTCACATCCACCGTTTTCTTTTTTTCTCCCGTAGCTTTTATGTGACCCCCAAGCTCATAATATTCCACACGCTGAGTGTCAGCTGAGTCCAAACAAAGAGACCTTTCTACTCTGGCAGAAATTCGTTAAAGTCTCCGGCATCAGAATTTACGGCAGCTTTCTTTTGAAATGCTTGACATTTCCTCACAATTTCTTAGATATACTTGGTGGGTAAAGTGCGTCATCTTTGTTTGAATTTATCACACATAATAAGCCATTTTCTCCCAGTTTAATGTCATCCCCTCGGTAACCAGGAGGTCGGAGGCAACAACGCAAAAACAGCAAATTTGTCAATGGAATGTGTAAAGCTTAGTATAAATTTATCTTGTCCTAATCCCTTGGCCCCTTTTCATACCATGATTTTTCATATGCATATGAGAATTTTCAGAGTATTGGTTTCTCACACATTTCACTGCCCGTGGACAGAGCTGAAATACAGCCTGAGCTGTCAACTTCCATCAAGGCAAATTAAAAAAAGAAAAAAAAAAAAGGTTCCATACAGTAAACTGCATTTCACCCTCCCAAACTCCATGGTCTTTGAAGCTGAACACTGTTCCCTCTATATTTTTTTACTTGCATAGAACTTGCCAGATTCTCTGTAGAAATAAAATTAAATAAATTAAACCAATTGATAACTTTTTCTCCTGATGAACTAAAGTGAGTTTCACTGAGGCCCAGAAGTCCTGTTTTCTAGAATCCTTATTTAAATAAAAAGAAAAAGAAAGAAAGAAAGAAGAGAAAAGAATCTCAGTTTATGCCTCAGGTCGTGCTAAGACTTCAGATGGCAGTAAAACTCACAGAATGGTTCTCTTTTCCTGGGTGCTCTCTGCCTGCACCTAGCCATTGCTGTGACATTTCAAAGTGAAGAACCTCTGTTGCAGAGGTTACCTAAGTGTTTATTCTTAAAATAACTTTAAAACTTCAGGCCTGCTTCTTCTTAGAAATTGGGAAAAGGTCAGTACATTTATTAAAGGGATAAATAGCTGATGTTAACTCTTAAAACAAGGTATCCCTGAAGACATTTACTGTAACCAGGAGTTACACTGAGTTTTATTAGACCAATTTTGTGTGTTAAAGGAATCCTGTGATACTCCTGTAGTCCCAGGTTTAGTGTGCTTTTAAAAGAGAATTCCACACCAGCAGCAATAAACAGAAACAATTCCGTGAATATTTCTCTAATTTATTAGTTAGGAAAAAATGAATCACACATTTGATGAAAATAGAAATAATCCAAGCATAGCGATTTTTTTTTTGTTTGTGTTGTGTTGTTTATGAAAAGCTGAAGGTGAAACAAACCAACAAAACCTGATGGCAAAACTATCCTGCCTAATTTAATTTAACAAAATTGTCCAATCTAGCTGAGGACTTCACCAGGGCAAGTTCTTAAACATGGATTTATCAATTTGGAGTCCAAGAGAAGTAGCAAAGCAGAAACATGCATCTCAAACACCTGAAATACATCAGATATGTTAATAATCTGAAGGTATTATGCCAAACATTTTCGAGGGTGGTGGGGTGGTGGTTTTTTCAGTTTTAGTTTTTGTGTGGGCAACATCCCTTTAAATGAATGACGACTGATTATTCAGAGTAACTTTACAGTCTTAACAACTATGTGGTAGATGGACCTCATCTGCTACATAACCATTAGACCCTAAATATGTTTTGTGTACTCAAATGTTCTTTATTATATGGTTTGCTGGTGGGAGCAGCACAGCAGGAACGATTCTGTATCATTTCCTTAGTAATGGCGAGTGAGGATTGAGAGGGTCAGAGACTCAGACAAACTGTGTCCTGCTTCTCTGTTCATTTCCAGTCTCTCAATGATAGGCACAAAATCTTATCGGGCCAGTAATATTTCTGTTCATGGTCCACTTTAGAGCTAGGAGAGAAAAAAGCACACGACAGTTTAATATGAAGGAAAACTTCATTGAAGAATCACAGGACTCTGCTTCAGATTCTGGCTGACTCTTCTTGTCATTCATTTCTTCTGTGATGCAGCTCATCCAGCTCTGTTTTTGGACTCTTGCATCACAGGTTGTTATATTTAAAGCCAATGAAAGGAAACATTTGTTTATCAGCATTTAGTCATCATGGTATTTTCTGTCAGTGGAGGTCACTGAGGCGTTTACTGGAACTGACTGGAGAGAAGGACTGCATCATGTTTTGACTACCAACATCATTTGTGGCTATGTAATCAAAACTAGTGTTAGTCAACTTCAGGGGATCAACCCCAGCACTTCAGGGGATCAGACATTTGCCTTTGGGGATCAGAAATTAAGTCATACCATTGGAAGTACTGTACAAGTAGTCAAACACCTAAAAAGATTTTCATCCTCTCCTGCAGCACAGGCACTTACCTCTGCAGGAAGGGCAATACTAGGACAAACTGACAATTAGTCTCATCTGTTCTGGCAAATCTTGTAGTATTATTAAAGATCAACATTGTTGAAAGGAAATGTAGTGATCATTACCTTTAGAAATTACTACTATGGTAAATATCTTACACAGAAAATAAACTGAACACCTACAGTTTCCAGTGTCACTATGAAGGACCATCAGAGATGATCATTACTTTTTTTTTTTTTTTTCTGGAGGAGGAGAGGAAGTTATCAGTTTGGGACTCGTTCTTTTAGATATTTTTCTTTAGTTATTTAAAGCATAGTCCTGTTTGGTCCTGAGCTACCTACCTGATTTTCTCTTTTGTCGAACTAGCACGTAAAGATGTAGATCTATTGTATTGGCTTTTTTACACCTGACCATGTTAAGAATGAAACCAGAGAACTGGAACTGACAAAACATCTAATTTTCTCCTTTCTTAATAGTCTTTTTTTCTCAGAGAATCAGCATATTTAATCAACTGGCATTGCCTATGTGAATAAGTATGTATGGTATTACAACAGGTAGTACACAGTTATCCATATTTCAAGCCAACATTTTATCACCTGGCAATGATTAATGTTCTGAGACTCTCTTTGTCATTCCAGGCCTTGTGATTTTACATGGCAGCTGATCTTACTGATCTTTTTTAAAAATGTGGAAATCCAGTGTAACTTGATTGACTTAAATTAGGTGAATGCAATGGCAGGAAACTGACATGAAGGGTTGCGAGTCCAGTGATGACTTTCCAGTATTTCTTTTGCTGATGCCTGATTTTTGAAGTTATGCTGAGCAGCACTTATCAGGTGACTTAGTGACAGCTACGGATGCTTAGTTAGTACTATGCAGACCTCCAATCTCTTGTTTTCTGCGTGTTTTGTTTTTTCTCAGAAGCTTGTGGAAGAAGACCTTAGAACATAACAAATATGTCATTGCATTGCATCGTGTAATCATTATAACATAGACAGCTGATGGCACTGCTATTGCAGGAGGATGGAAACGTAACGTGTAGAGAAATTCTCTAGTTCTGTTCCTGCTGTTTTTGGCTGCATTTGAGTTGTTACTGAATGATTTTCAGACACAAACTTGAATTTGAAACATTCTGATGCTGTCCACGGCACTGAAGTAGCTTTGGAAAATATATGACTGATTGGCTGCCAAGGAGGTCAAATATAGAGTCACTATAAAGAAATGGGTCTCGACCTCATGCTACATCTGAGCTCTTGTCAAGTTCTCACAGTCAAAGATAAAGTTCTTTTCAAAGTCTTAAATAAGTTTTGCTTCCTCTGGTGTCTAATTGAAGGTGGAATTTTCTCTAGTAAGTTCCTCATGGCTGTTTTGTTCTGTAGCTCTGTTACTCATCATGTACATAAGTAGGGTCTTAAATCTGTGGCCCTTATACTGAAATTGATTTTTCAGTAAAGATAGGAACTGTTGAATTCCACCCACACAGTAGAGAGATTTCTGTACATAAAGTGGGAATGTGCTATCCTGGCAATACATTGTATTTACCGTCTATTCACATCATTCTGTGGCCAGTGGGAAGATAACCACTTCCCGCTGGAAGACTGTTGCAACTGAGCAGGCTGAGGCAAATTAATTATAAACATCCAACTTAATGTTTTTAAAAACATACAGCCTATTTTTGCATTCATATAATTTTCAAAATGCCTTAGATGTTTATATCTCTTTTTTTCCCCTATAATTTAATGTGCATATTGCAGTTGCAAAGGACTAAATTAAGTTAGCTGCATTGTGGTGCTTACTGTAAGAAAACATGTTGGAGACAAATGCCGTGGTAAAGTATTAGTGACAAATCACCAAGGACAAGTGAATTTGAGGTTCACTTAAAAAATGAAAAAGTTGTTGAGATTAGAATAATATACCTTACACTGAGAAACTTAAGAATTGGGTCCACTTAGTTCATCAAAAGAGAAGCTGAGAGGTGACTCGATTCCAGGGTATAAGACAGAGAGGGAGAAAACGCCAAATAAAAAAGTTCTTTAACCTAATGAAGAAAAGCATGACAAAAACTAATGGATGAAAGCTAAAACACAAATTTGAATTAAAAATATGGCATGCATTAATAACAGTGAAATGATTAAAAGCTGGAACTATCAGGAGAAATGCTGGATTTTCCATCTTTTGATTTCTCCAGATCAAGTCTAGTTCCTTCTCTGGAAAATATGCATTTATCAAACACACATTGTTGCACCTAATACAGTGGTAATTGGGTGGAATCTATGATCTATGATATATATGAGATCATACTGCATGATCTAATGGACCCTTCTGACCTTCAAGTCTCCAAGTCAGGGGGTTCATTGTGTATCATCTCACACATTAAGAGGTAGAAGAACAAACATGAACAAACAAACTTAATACACAGAGTGTGTCCTGTTCTTTTATTTCAACAATAATAGGATGCAAGTGCAAAGTATGTACTTGTGCAGTGTTACTTGACGATAACTCTGAAAGCATGTGGCACCCCAGTTTTGGTGTCTTTTTACAAATGAGACCAATGACCATTCTGCTGATGTTGGGCTTGCTTACACGAGAAACTGTGACCTGGTCTGAGTTAGGAGTTTATTGTGCAATCTGAAACTAAGCAGGTTTTATGTTGTTCAAGTTTAATTTTAGGTGTTTTGTGGAACTCTGTCTTAAACCAAGCATGAAGTTAGCTCTACAAGGATCCTAAGATTGAGCTTGGTTAATTAACTGTTAGGGCCTTGTTGCTAAGGGCCTATCCTTATAATTTTTATATATTTCTGTACTTATGAATGGCATGTATTGAGAGGCTCTGTAATCTAGCAGGAAGGGATGCAGCATTATCCAATGGCTGGAACATGACACCACCAAATTTGAATATGAAATAAAGTGTAATAACAGTGAAGATATTTGCACAGTGAAAGGGAATACCAATGGAGATGGGATTGTCCTATTTCTTCTTGTCATTTTGGAAGGTTGGTTTTAGGAATATTGGAAGTTACAGGGTCAATATAGGGACAATGGGATGAAATCTACTGACCTGAGATATAAAGGTATGTAGGATCACCAAATGATTCCTTCTGGCCTTAAACTCTTTGAATCTATCCTTCATATCAAGCCAACATTATAGGTTTGCTTTCCTCCCTCAGCCCCCCTGTTCTACTTAGAAATGTCTTTACTGCTTTATTCCATTCAGATTACTTTAATCAATTAGAGAGAGCCTAAGTGAAATAGAAAATCTGACCTCCCAAGCTTTAAAGTTACCAGCTGGTAACAGGTGAGAAGTGACAGTAGAGGAGAGGGAAAAGACACTAAAAAATTTGATTTCATGAACTTCAGATTTATAGATAGCAGGAAGTCAGAAGTAATTAAGTATTACTCTGCACCTATTACTAAATCCTGTAAGTGACAGTCAGCCCAGAAAATATGCTGGCATTTTTAGTAAATGAAATTAAAACAGAAACTGAAATAAGATACTGAGAATAATCAACGAGATCGTGCTGTCATACAAGTTATAATAATGGTACCTTTCATTCTTCTCTGGGGTGCTGTCTTTTCCTTCTCTTCAGCATATGTGCCCCAGAACAGAGATCTAGCATCTATATAACAGTAATGCTGTTTAACCCAGAACATATGATAAACTGATTCACCTGCTAGTGTTGTCAGCTGGACCTCTCATAAATATTTTCTCCCCTTTAGGGACATTGCCTTCTGGAGAAGAATATAGTCAATTAATAGATTAATAAAGAGAAAGGGGGAGAAAAAAGGTTGTGATCATGTCATCTGTGTTTCATAGGGCAGTTTTTCCATGAAAATGACTATCTTTTGTTCACTGCTATGCCCATACCATCAGATAAATCATTTTGGAGATGTATCTTCTTATTTACAAAAGGAAGGAGAAGCAGTGTGAAGAAAAGATGGATTCATATCTGAGAGTGGAACAATCATATTTTTCCTTGAAGGTCTGAACTCCAGATATGCCCGCCCTTACAAGCTAGATATAGAAAATACAGCTGCAAGTGTCTGTCCTGGCTTTATGTCAAAGCTGCTTTAGGCTGGTGACTTTTTATTGCTATTTGTGGGGTTGGTTTCTCAATATCCTTTGACAGATGTAAATCAGATTATGTGGGAAGCTCACAAAAAGAATTACAGTAAAACAGAAAAGAACTTTCCATGTGTTACTCCAAATATTATCATGACAGCTTGCTGGCAACTTCTTTCTCTGAGTCACAGCCATCAGTTTACTCTTCATTGTCTGCCTGAATGTACATATTGTTATTTAGGTGTGACAAAGAGGGAGGATGAATTTAACAGATAAATTTAGTACCACAGACTTATCTATAAGAGGCAGAAACCATAGGTGTTTCAAAAGCACAAGTTAATGGATAAAGAGAGGTTCATATCATCAAGTCATTAAATTTTTAAAATTTTAATTTTTTTTGCTAGATATTTCTTTCTGAACCAAACCTGCAGTCAGGTGGACAAACGAAGGAAAATGAGGAGTGAATGAAAAGACTGTACATTAAAGGGGTAAAGAAGCCATTTGTATATGCAATATTATGAAATTACAGAACATTTTTCTACATGCCGTGCACAGAGAAAGTTAGACTTCTCAGAAACATGGCAAAGTTTCTATCATAGCTGAGTGTACAGTTTCATTTAAGAGAAAAAAAATTATCAGCAAAAATCAAATTCCAACTTAAAAATATTAGTAACAGTAATGGTAATTTAATCATTAACTACAAGTTGATTTAACAGGCCACAGAATCTGCTTATTAAGAATGGAAGAAAAAGATACATGCTCAGGGAGATATGTCCAGGTCCTCTGAAATCAATGGATCCTGTGTGAGAGGAGCACACTGCAACCTTTCTTGACACTGCTATCCTATCCCCCATTGTCTGTTAAAAAAATAAAAATAAAAAAAAAGAATCATAAAAATGGCATGTTTTAAGCGCATCTGAAAGACTGCTTGTACCTTATGTCAACTTCCCCCCCTGCCTCTAAACACCCCCTCATAGTCAGCATCTGATGTGTGAACCTTTTTCAGCCTTGACATGCTAGATATATCAGAGACAGTTTGATGTATTTGCAATAAAAAGGGAACTGCAGCAAGCTTGGAACCAGTGAAATTTACTGTTGTGAAAATGATGGCATTTTGATCCTGTGCAAGCCTCTAGCCCCTGCCCCCATCATCCAGAATAGCAGAAAAACAGTTGCTGTGTAAAGTTTATGGAGTCTTTGGAAAGCATCCGTAACTTCTGGGCGCTGTAGTCCCAGGCAGCCTACTTTTTGTGAGAACCCCCAGTGACTCAACAGTAAACTACAGTATACCTAAAATACAGGCTACCCAGGAGCTTGGAGTGGTGTTGGCCACATATTTCTTCTGATAATAAAAAAGAAAATGAAGATCTTTTAGAGGAAAAGTACAGATTTTATTGTAGATTTTCCCCATATAAACATATACTAAATTAAAAAGTATAAATATTATAAAAACCTCTCTCCTTAAAAGCATGCATTGGTAACCTATTCTACCTGATAACAATAAATCAGAGAACTAGAGGTTCTCTTAGCTTAATCCACAAAGCCCGCTATTTCAAAAGCCAGTACTGTACTATGATTGTTTTCCACCCAGGTATCCACAGTTTGTGAAATCCTGAATCCTGCTTCGACACTTCCATGAGAAGATTGCTATTAATCAAAGATTAAGATTTTCCAGAATGAAAAACAGCAACAGATTTGATGCCACTGATTAAGGCCAGATGCTGCCAGTTTTAATCCAGCTGAGTAGCACCTTAGGCCATTGGACTAGCTGGAAGATAGGATGGCAATTCAGTTCAAGTTCTTAGGGATGACCCCTAATTTTAAAACCTGCAGTCTAGAGAAAGAATAGGAAACAATTAGGGAATAATTTACTAGGGTATAAAGGTTTGACTAGTGGATAAAATTACTGTTTAGTGCCTACTGCATTTTCTGCCTTTGGAAAAAGGGGAAAATGGCCAGAAAAAAATCTAGCTTTGCTTTCAAGAAATTTCAGCAATATTTTAGCCATGACCAGTGGAGTTTTTCAAATTTCTGTCCAACAGTGCTGGCCTGGATTCTGAATGTGTTTTCTGCTTATACTGTGTCTTGTGCACTGATCATGTGAATAATTCCTTTTTAGCGTTAAATTCAACTGCAAAATCAGCAGAGCAAATAATGCCTCCCTGATTGCCCAAGAAACAGAGTTGCAATTTCCACAAATACTTCCAAAGGGTTTTCTGTATTTGTAGGCCATTAGATAAGGAGACTCCAAGGTTCTGCTTGGTTTCTAATTTTAAGTCATCCATATGCAGTGCAACAGAAAAACAGTTGAAGAACATGAACCATCTAGTAAATACAAATCAGCATTGAAACAGAAATGTCAAAATTAGAATAGGTTTAAGGTATGTTTGGGACATGCCAAATCACAAACGTCAACCTAGGCCATGCGCGAGCTCTAAAAAAAAACCCAAATTAACAAAATATCTTTTTGTTCAAGTAAAAAATGAACGACCACTATTAGCACTGAATGTGACCTGTAATTATTGAGCATCTCTTGAAAATTGTTACAGATAATGAGCTGGCAGCAAAAATTGGAGATCTCTCATCTGACAGCAATGTAACATATCAGTGGCCTTTCAAAAGGGGAAAAGAAATGCCTGTAGTTAAAAAGATTCGGTAGAAGTTCAATGAGTGCAATGTCATGAAACCTACAGTTGAGCATCAGCTGCTTTAGATCCTGCTGCAGTAGATGTTTAAGGACTAGTAGTCAAACTGTTCAGCTGTTTTCAAACAAAGATTTGTTGCTCAAGGTAGTATGTACCCACAGACCTTGTCTTGCTTATGCTTTTATGCCATCAGAGCTACAGCTATTTTCATATTTATACAATGAGTGTAGGAGGACTCAAGGAGAAATATAGGAGCAGGTACTGGTTTATTCAAATATTTGCACAAGTTACAGAACCACAGTGGGTTTTTTCTCACTTTCTTAAATGGCACTTTCCCTTTTTCCTATACATGCTGAAGATATATAGGTGGTGGTAAAAAAGCAGTGTAGAAACTTGCCTAGTTTGGAAGGACTTTGTCCCTCACCGTAGGAAAACAAAAGACTTATCTTGGAGATAAGAGGACTGCTGGAAGATCTAGAAGACAGTTTCATGAGTATGTATTTATTTCAACATACCATTTTTCTTTCTTAGAGGTAGCTATGAAGAATTTGAATACAACAGATCAGAAGATGGCTGACCTCAGGACCTGAATGGTTTGGGGTTTAGGTATTTCTCTAGTAAAGAGCAGTTTGCCTATATACAACATACACTTTTCAGTGTGAACAGTTGGTATTAATGCTGAATAACTTCATGTTGAATCTACCTATATCAGAAGATTTATGCCTAAAAAGGGAAAGTCTTGGCCAGAAGAGGGTGCAAAATTACCTAGCAAGCAGAGATGCATTTTGTGTATTTTAAAGACAACTTTATGGCACACAAAAACATTGAGGAAAAGTAAAAGTTGCACTATGCTTACCAGATAGCTGTTCCCTAGCTGAGAGGAGCTTTCTGTGAATCTACTCTTTCTGGATCGCAAAAAACATCAAGACTGAATGTGATAACATCAAAAGCAGTTCTTGTAATAAAAAAAAACAACTGCTCAGTACTGAAAAAGTTATCAAGACAACAGGCAATATTGAAAAAATAAAGTCTCCTGTGTACTACATAGTTTTTCTGACTGATGTACAAATGACATGTAATGCATGTCTGGGCCACTTCAGGTATACTCTAATCTGCAAAATAAAATGTATAAGTAGATCTCTCAAAATCCTGTGATCTTTTGTAACAATGTTGTCATATCTTCAAGTGGCAGTATGACAACTTTCTTCACACTGACAATATCCTGACATTCCGCTGTGGCTCCATAGCAGAATAAATTAAAAAAAAAAAAAAAAAAAAAGGACTATTTTAAAATAAAATGTTATTCCACATGCTGAGTAAGATAATACTCAGCATAAGTCAGAATGGCAGATTGCTTCTCAAAGGGTGAGCTTTGAGGAGAACTCAGGAATGTCTCCATCATGTCAGAATGAGTACATATTTGGAAAAACATCAAATAACAATTAATTTTATTACTGATTAATGCATTTTCCCAGATTGCCCAAAAAATGTTTTTAAATTTTTTGCTGCATCATTCAGAGTAAATTGAAGTTACTCACTGAACAAAAGTGAAGACAATGTTTTGATCTGTGACTCTTCAGAGAAGACCTTGTTTTGAGTTTGACATTCAGAATTTGAAAGTCAACCTGTTTTGGTGGGATACCTGCGTCTTCCCTTCATGTAAGAAAGTATTTCAGAGAGAATTATTTTCACGGTAGCACTAACTGTTAAATAATTAGCTAAGGAGAAAGAAAAGATATACTATTAAGATACTCTTTTCTTTCCAAGAGCACTGTACTCCAAAAGCATGTTTGATGTGATACACCATCTCATTACAGGGAAAATGAACCTACTGTAATATCCATTACTGTCTTTCCCCCTCTCTCCTCTGCTCTTACAGTTTTCCTGTGCTATAAAAAAACAACAGTGAAAACTTCAAAGTTGCATTACAGCAGTGATACAAAGACAAGTAGATATTAATAAGACTGTAGGTGGGATGTTGGTTATCATACAGTATTTACAAAGAAGATCCTACGTGGCTACAGCTGAAGCAGAATAAATCAGTCCAAGCGCTAATTATACATACCACAGAGTCTGGAGGTAAATAAAATCCTTTCGGGTTTCTCACACAGATTCCTTCAGTAAGAGGATCCAGTAATTGCGGAACTACAGAAAACAGTAGCAATGAGTTGTAAATTCAGGAAAGGTAAATGCGAGCATTTATTTCACTCTCTTTCATATAGCAGACTCTGGATGGCTAGTATTAAGGTAATCAAAGACCTTTCCTGATTTACAGGCAAAAAATGTAATACAGCAAGTTCACATCTAGCAGGTGGAAGGTTAAAAGCAGCTCTGTAACCAAATAGAGAAGAAATATTTGCAAACTAAATGTAGTAAGGAAAGCGCGCTTGAATTTTTAATTCTTCTTGGTACTTTTTTTCTTGTCTTCTCCTGTAGTGGAAGACTACTGAGAAATTGCTTGTATTTTTGCCCTCATGAGACCCTGGGCAAAAAAGGTGTCATTTAAAGAGTATCTACCTCAGCATTCATCAGTGGCCATCACAAAAAAAGTCTGGGTGTCCTGAAGTATTCTAGCAGCCTTGTTGTTTTCCTGGCAAACTAAAAATTATAGATTACTGAGAATAAGGGCTTGAGAAACCTTCTAGAAATGCTGTTACTCTCCAGTTCTAGATTATGTCTATTTCTTTTGATAAGTTTAAGTATATGAAGGAGTAAGAAATAAGACGACTTGCAGAAATGAATAGTTTCTGATGCTAAAAGTGCATAATGCAAAAATGTGGTCCTAATTTATAATGAAGTTGAACACACAGCCTCCAAGGGATCAAATTCTGCTAAAACATCTGTTCTGAAACAGAAACCTGCGCTTATTGAACTGGCAAGTGGTACTTAATCAGTGACTTGCTTTACATAGGTAGGTATGAATCCAGCATGCTGTTGTTTTTTCCAAGTATATTTTTCTTGGATGGGGAAGAGGATTTGTGAACACATATCCTTGTATGTGATTTCCTATTGAGCTGATCCCACAGAGCAGATGCCTATCACTACCCCCAGCCGGTGGATTTAGGTCCAGACCTTTAAAGTCGTCTGAGTAACTAAAGTAACAGGAAGGGATCAAGAGGGGTTTACATGCAGTGCCTCTTTTGAAGTCATACATCATGCAAAATTTCCATTCTCTCAACAGGAGTTGCATTATTGTTAAATCCTACCTCACCTATTTTAAGCTTGACCCCCAGTTCCTTGAAAAGCCACTGTCTATGTGTTGGTACCTTTTCATCTGAGAGTCACAGTCTTCCTGCAGGATCTGGGCTTTGCAACTAGAGATTGTGAGGGACTGGTAACACTGAAGCACTGCCAAGCTCTTTCTCAGGTCGGTATACCAGAAGTTTATCTGTCTGACTTTGATCCTGAAAAGTTCTGTTACCTGCATACTTTTTTCCCTCTTTTTCGTCAGGTATTTCATGTACAAAACAGACTCTGCTGATGTTACTCCTCTCATTGAGAGGAGGAGTTCTGAAGAATTTGCAAGTGAGCTACCTGGCAGCAGGGAAATCAAGATATTCCCTTTATGGCATTTATTTCATTACAAAATAAAGAAATAGCACATGGGAAGCACTTCCTAGTAGGGCTTCAGTTAAGCATCACTGACCCTCTGCTACAGAGGAGCTATCTTCAGCCTTGTTTTTCTGGACCACTCCTCGATTACAGAGAATAACTAGGCTGCACTTGTTCCTCCTCAGTCGCTTTTGTTTGAATAAAATAGAATAGATCCACCAGATCCACATTTGGACACATGCAAGAGCCTGTTGTCTCTTCCCACTGAGCTGGCATCAAAATGTTGAGATTCTTTAACTGAATAGACATACACTGGCAGCTTTCTGCACTAATTGCACCAGTTTTGCAAACTAATTACCAAATGTGTGCTAGAAGATTGTTTTTCATAGTTTCTTTTATCAATTTTTTTTTTTTAAAAAAAGTTGCTTCGTATCTAAATAACATCATCAGTAATTTCATCACACCGACATTCTTAGGTGGTTTCAGGTGGGCGTAGAAAAAGCAAAATCCTCAGTCCTTCTTGGCAGCTATCTTCCAGGTGCGTAGGGACTCTTCAAGAGAGGCGGTTGCCTTTTGGTATTGGATGGCCACCTGGCCAGCCAACTCCTTACCCACACCGGCATGATTAGCAACAACCTTCCTCTTCCCTAAAGACCTGCAGAATTCATTTAAAAGCTTGGCAACCTGTCTTCACACTCCTGGAGAGTAAAGCTTATGCCCACAGACAGCAGTGCCACTAACTGCATCACATTGACCCACCACTCTTTCGTCTCTTGGAGCTTTTTCAGTGTCTGGCACTTTCTCCAAGGAAACTTCCAAACCGGAAGCTCAGTTAATGCCAGCTGTGGTTATTTCCTTTCCTAGAAGGAGACATCAATTTCTAAAGTGACTAGACTGACACCACCAACTTCCTGTTGAGAGACCTCCTCCCCTCCGGTGGAGGGCTGGATCTGCTGGTCGTGACTGTGTGGAGCTGGACTCCAGCAGGTGACTGATGGGTGAAAGCCTCATTAACACATCTCTCAGGCTCCACCCTTCATGCTTTGATGTTTAGTCCTTCTGGGCAGCTATCTTCCAGGTGCGTAGGGACTCTTCAAGAGAGGCGGTTGCCTTTTGGTATTGGATGGCCCCCTGGCCAGCCAACTCCTTACCCACACCGGCATGATTAGCAACAACCTTCCTCTTCCCTAAAGACCTGCAGAATTCATTTAAAAGCTTGGCAACCTGTCTTCACACTCCTGGAGAGTAAAGCTTATGCCCACAGACAGCAGTGCCACTAACTGCATCACATTGACCCACCACTCTTTCGTCTCTTGGAGCTTTTTCAGTGTCTGGCACTTTCTCCAAGGAAACTTCCAAACCGGAAGCTCAGTTAATGCCAGCTGTGGTTATTTCCTTTCCTAGAAGGAGACATCAATTTCTAAAGTGACTAGACTGACACCACCAACTTCCTGTTGAGAGACCTCCTCCCCTCCGGTGGAGGGCTGGATCTGCTGGTCGTGACTGTGTGGAGCTGGACTCCAGCAGGCTACTGATGGGCGAAAGCCTCCTTAACACATCTCTCAGGCTCCACCTTTCTTTGTCTTTGATGTCGTCAACTGTATGAAAGGGTGAAGTTCATGGTCAGGCCTTTTGCATTTCAATTGCAGAAAAAAAATCGTTCAAGAAATGTAGGTTTCCTTGTCTGCATCATACTCTGGATTTCATGGCATCTATGAACCAGAAAAAGCTGTATCTCATGGTCTATTTTTACGGCCCCCATACTCCACAGCAGCTGAAGCTCTGACAGAAGAGATAGCCCCTACATCAAGAAACCATGCGTGAAGAACTGCACTGTAGAAATTGGTAACCCAGCGTCAGGTGGAGCGCCATGAGTTTCTGCTCCAGTCTGGAAATATGGGAGTAGGCAAATGTTCCTGTAGGCATGAGCAGGTCACAGCGTGACTATAAGCCACCAGTCTGATACAGGCAAATGGCTTCTTGTGTGTCAGGCAAGATATTTGCGTAGGAAAGGCAAGCATTGTGCAAAGCCCTGTTGAGAACTCACCTGTACCGCTACAGACATTTCTCATTCCTCAGGTTCAAGAAAGAGAAATTCCATCTGGGGTGAAGGCAGGCAAAGACTAAGCAGTTGATTAGGGACATGGAGGGCCTATGGAAGAAGACGACAACTAGAAGGGGCAAGACAAAGGCTGAGAGAGCTGCCACCACTTTCAAGAAAGGCAGCAAGGATGAAGGCTAAAGAAGGAAGAGAGCCCTAAGTGCAAGGAAAAAGATGGTCAAGAATACAAACCAACACAGTACATCCTTCTTTCCAAGAGGAAGACCTCACCATCCACAATGTAGTAGCAAATGTCCCTTGGTGCATTGCTAAGGAATGGTGAGGAAATCATGCATGTTCTCTATGTCTCTGCAAAGTTCATGGAGAGGGTACCAAACCTGTGCCTTTCACCTTTGGCATCACCACAACCAAAAGAATGTCTATGGTAGAAATGCCCTTATTTACATGGTCTGAATGTACATACCAATTTTGGCACCAGCTTACCAACAAAATTACAAGAATAGTACCTTCCTTCCTCTTTCAGGACTCCAAATAATAAATCCTAAAAGAAAAAGAGATTTGCCAGGCTTTGAGATAAGATCTGAACACCTTCCCACAAATGGAGGTGGGCAAATAACTCTCAGAAAGGTTAAAGTCACCAATGAGCTCTGAAAGTTTTACCCCGTGGCTGAAGCGCGTTTTGTATCCTGTATAAACACAGCCAACTGCGCAGCTCGGTTACAGTGGGAAAAGCCGATGTGAGGGCGATAGCAGCAATGGGCTATTTTTACAGTTTGGAAGAGTCGTCATTTGCCTGGCTGTTCTTTGGGCATGGATCTAGGTCTGAAAACAACCAACCTTTCCCCCACACCAGCGTAACCTCCGCTCCCTTGTTTTCCAAAGACTGTGATTTTCCATGGCGGTCTCCTGGCACCATCCATCCAACCTATGGCTCTGGTTACACTTTGGCTTTCCTCCAGGCTGCGGCTGCTGAAGTCACCCCCCTTGCAGCCCCGGCAAAGGGTTTGTGTCCAGGCAGATGGAGTCCCTGGTCCTCCTCGCTGCGTGCCCTGAGGGCCGCTAGCTCTGGCGCAGAGAGGGGACGGCTGCTAGCGGGGGTCTCTGGGCTGCAGGGTTGCTTTCTGCCATGGCCTGAGAGCAGAGGAAGAGGGTTTGTCCGTGGGAGCCGAGGGGAAGAGGACGCGTCAGGGACATCCAGCAGCTGTGGCCAGTGCATGACCACCAAGGGCAAGGACAGCCCCCAGGGCCCCGTGGGCACAGGGCCAGCACCCCAAAGGCTCCAAAGGATGCTGGGCGGAGGGGTGGCAGGCAGGGCTGTGGCGGGTGGGGCTGCACATGGAGGCCTTGTCACCCCCATGTCACAGTGCCACCATCCGGCAACGCAGCGGTCAAAATGTCCCAGGGAGGATAAAAGGGAGCATCCTCCCGTGTCC